>NW_028234434.1:7313918-7321418 GCF_977035675.1 Penaeus japonicus
TCGATATGAATTTTGAATCTTTATCATATACAATAATACCTTCATATCGCTCGACCACGTTACCCCAAATCGTCCCGATTTGGTAAGAAAATTAGATATAACGAAAAGAGAATGCCAAAATCAGCGATACTTAGCAGAGAAAACAGGAGATCCGTGATCAGTGGAGCTCTTGAACATATACGAAGAGATCAGGAAATGCCGTGGCAACGTCTCGATTAGTGCACAAGATCACACGGTTGTGCAATCAGTGCAGGCTTCGAGATCGGCTGCACTGGTTACAGGATTGACACGTCTGGTTGACATGCCCTTCTGCATCCATCACTATCGTATCTGAAAAACTTTATACACGTAACTAGTGCATACGATAGTTGTAGAGGGGACAGGGTAAAGGGCGTAGGAGCAGAAATTATGCAGATGCATGTTATAAGATAATTGATAATAGTAGTTACGCATTAACTAGGTGAATATAACATGCAATATAAATTGAAAAGATATCAAAAGTATGTATACAATAAGTGCATTGCTAATTATTAACATATTATTATGTCATAATGCTTAAAACGATTAAAAAATTAGCAAGGAAGTTATGCTAAGTTATAGTATATACTCATAATTGGTATATCCAGTAATGGTAAATATAGTACAAAAAAATATAAAGATACGACTTGCGAATAAGCATCGGGTGATGCTGTGTCTTGCTCGTAGTGCGATGTAACCAACACGCGACCAAGCTCGAATCATCAGCTGTTGCAAGTCCGGTATCTGTTTAAGATCAGACTGGGGAAAAATTCATTAGGAGTCCCGGGTTTCAGGATGAACCCGAGAGTTGCAACAATGCAAGGAGTAGACTCCATCAGGAACCGTATACAGCATAGAATGGTCCTGGTAGTCGACAGATATGGTAGTTACCAGCAGGAACTATCTGCAAGGTATACCGAAATTAGTATTCCATATAGAAAAATAGTCATATATGCAACATAATCATATAATTTGGCAATAACAAGAAATAGGAAGTATTTACCTGAATTCATGTTATTTGCTGACAATACTTACGCAGTAGCAGACCGGATTCATCGAGGGATGAACTATGTGAAAAATATGTGTCTGCTTTGATAAGTGATGAGTATGCAAAAATGGTAAGTTAAGATGTAATTCTTCCATTTACTAACTGAGTCTAGTCCTTCGGGGAGTGAAGGCACGGCATATGAGCCAAGGTCAGTAGCAAATTAGGGAGAACAATGTAAATGTGTATGATGCATGTAAAAAAAAAATAATTAGCCAAATTACCAACCATATCTAATCCTTTAAATAGGCGTGACCGGAAGTCAAGATTTGAGGCAAAGTGGGTAAAAAAAAATATCATGAGTATGCTTATGAAAAAATTAATATTAATCCAAATATCAACCGAATCCAGTCCTTCAATAAATTAGAAGGCACGACATGAGTCAGATTGGATGAGACTGGAAAAATAAATGTTAATGAAAGCTGAAAGAAAAAATATTATTAATATAATATTGACCTGGAGGTCGTTCCGTTACGGAATAGGTGATTTACCTTGATTGACCATGCTAGTGGTCGGTAAGATCATGCGCCAAATTGAACTCGTCCCGTGGGGAAACGCTGTCTTAGCTCGAGAACAAAGATAAATATGATGAATTAGACTATGCTAGGATATTTCAATTGCGTGGCCGAACTCGTCCTTCTGAAATAAGGTGCGGCGTAATAGCCAAGATCAGGGCAACTGAAAGAAATACCATTAATATGTGCACAGCTAATGTAAAAATGCGGAGTTAGCAAGCCTGGAACGTCTGATAAGTGATAAGCGCGCTATCTCTGTTTGAGAGAAATAATTGTGACGTCAGGTTGTCAAGATCTCCACGGGGCGATGCACCGGAGTGCGAAAAAATAACCCGTAATTCGCGGTTTATTCAATTTTGGTACCATAGATACGCGGAATTAGGGTGTGAGATGCATATGCAATGGGCGTCATGCAATGAAGGCCCGATAAGTGAGGTACAGTAGCTGGAGAAAGGCAAAATTGAGCTGAAAAGCTGTAAATATGAAATGATAAGTAAACCTTTTCCTGACTGACCTAGTGAACGTTGCGTTCGTAATATCATGATAAGATATTTGGCGTTCCGATTGACCCATGAAATGTTTTGAAAGGTCGGAAACTCGGAGAGGCCTATGATGATAACATATATGTTTAATGTTGTCGAAGTCGACAATTGCTTAGAATTAAAAATAATGACAATCATATCATAAGATGATTAAAGTTACTTGCAATTAAACAATGAAATATGGAAGTAACAATAATCAATAATGCAATGAAAAATGCAAAGATAGTCGAATATGACTATACAATGAAATAGGAATAAAGCTAAGAAACGAACATGCATCTGTCAACATTTCTAGCTAAATGTGATGATATATCATAATACGAAGTAATGAAACATGTTATGATATGAAATAATTGTCGTAGAGATTGTAATGAATTAACAATCATAAGTCCACAAAGTAAAAAAATGTTAAAAACATATACTGTCGAATGTTGAGAAATATATAGAATTTCACAAAGACAGTACAAATTGTTAATCCAATCATCGGATTACAACGTGACCGAGTGAGGTCAGTAGTGTGACCATTAATCGAATCACAAATGACAAAGTATGTCATGTTACAGAAGATGCAAATATATAGTCATGCATTAAGAAATATACAACGTATATGCAGACAATAAAATAAATGAAAATGTAGAGAAAATCATAGTAAGACACATATAATTCTTAATATGTTAACGATTTTCTTACAAATTCACACGTGCAAAAATGACATAGGATAAGGTCACCTACAGAACGCGGTCATGAAGTGACCGAGGGTCACATGTGATGCTATTCCCAATATCACACGGTCATGAATTTGACCACAAGGGACAGAATGGTCGCGAGAAAATATAACACATTGTCAAAGTTTTATGTTCAGATTGACCATACGAACGGGTCAAGGGTCAAGTGAGGTCAGGTCATGACTTTGTTAAACGCATAATACATTTAATTTAATGTATATTAACGCAAAAGAAAAGAAATTATATTAAATTTCCATAATGAACGAGCAAATTTATTAAATGCTAACGAAAAGTGAATTACATTTCCACGAATACATAGTATAAACCATATTCAAGAAAGGAAAATATTTAAATTCACAAGAAAAATAATAACACGAGATCAAATATCGAATCTGATAAAACATGTAATTTTGATACTATACCGATTATTATTAGTTCGAAAGAAAATCGAACTTGGGGTGAAATCTCGCAACAGGAACGAAAACTTTAAGAAAAAATTCACACAGACATTAGAAATTCAGGGTTGGGGTGGGGTGGGGGGGCACATAAGGAAATTTCGAAGTTATTGCCATACGAATATGATGTGATTTACAGTTATTTACTTAAAACTAACAAAAACTAACGCACATAACTAACAAAAACAAATCATGCATTATAAGTATAAAATGTAATCGTAAATTCACACAAGATAACGTAGAGCAATCAAAGCGTAGAAAAATAGAATAAGTAACGAAACAGTTATTTTATCTTTAAATCCGGTTCGTATGAAAGACTAACGCACAATAACGTCAAACCTTTATGTGAATTTCTACGAGAATACGAATAACGTTGAAACGTTAATAATAGCAAACGTAACGAAGTGATAACATAGAATAATTGTTAAACATTCGTAGCATAGTAAAATGAACGAATAACGTACACATCGGGAGACATAAAATGATGATGTGAAATATTACGTTACCGAATGTTAACGAAAAGTTATTTAGTAAAATTAACGAAACGATACGTAGAAAAAATTATCACTAATTAGACACCAATGAGAATCGATGCAAGCGTGGGAGGGAGGGTGGGGAATGACGGGGTGGATATTACAATAAACAGGAGAAAAAAATGCACACCTATGGGGATGTGGGATGGGAGGGGGGGATATGGGGGGGGCAGGAGGGGGGCCCCCGGGCAGAAGACGGAAACACAGGTAGATAACAGTGTCTAGCAACCTTAAAGAAAAGTTGACTTACCCTTTAAGTTGCTGAGAGAAGAGAAGTGGTTTAGCTTTACTTAACACCGCGATTGTCGTGTTCACCACTTAGTGCTGGTTTTTCCTCTAGCTGCTGCGAGGCGGTGTTCACAATTCACCAAAATACACACTTAGACAATGTACGAAAGCTGCGCGACCTACATTGTCCCACCAATTACCGTATGAGGTGGGACGGATTAGGACAAGGGTTATTTAAGTACCGCCGGAACGGCAGGGGGGACGCGGGGCGCGCGCTCGCGAGCGGTTCACTGCAGCCGAAACTTCCTCTTCTTAAAATAAATAATATATTAGGTTAATATTCTGATTCTACACTTTTATACCTAAAAGGAGGAGGTATTCTCCAGATATCACTGTCACGTAGTGAAAAAAATAGAACAAAGAACGAAGAGCCACTAGTATGCCTAAATTGTGCAAAAAAATAAAATAGAAACTAGGTCCTATCAATTTGTTATTAATCGAACAGAACCGAAATATTTGTAGCGAGCGGCCTACGAATATTTATAATCAAAGACATATAAAACTAATTAACGACGTGAGGTTCTGATCTTGCGTTATCACCGATTTATGTGACGAGCAAGAAGGTATATATTCTCGCAAAAGATGAATCCCATTCTGCTACCAGAATATGTGGTGAGCTCTTCAGAATGAATCTCACCGCTGACACCAGTTTATGTGATGGTATTAAGATGTGTCCCTACTACGACCAGTTTGTGTAAATTGTATAAACTTTTAATATATCCTAAGTACTAACACTATTTGTGTAATTGGCACGACGGGTCCCGTCTCCGGGCACCCGAATATGTTGCTGTATGAGCAGAGATTGATCTAAAGAAATTCCCACACATAATATTTCTGATAAAGGGATTACGTGAAACACGGTAGCTAAAACATCAACAATATATTATAAATCAAGATATATATATATAACATTATTTACAAGGGAGGCACGTCCCCCTATATATTATATGCAAGGCTAATGGGAAGCTAAGCCTATCGCAAAGCTAATAATACCTGAGCTTAAAGATATATCAATAACCCTAATATAAACACAACCCTAAGGAAAACACAACTCTAAGGAAAACACAGACAATGCACAGTATATGAAATAAGCTAAGTCACTAAAGGCACTAATACACTAACAACTGTCTAATACCCCCCTGGAATCCTTGAGACGGTGAAGGGAGAGGAAGACCTCTCGACTTGAAGGTCGAACTAATTCTGTCTAAAATACAGCTATCTCATGAACCTAATTTGAGGGGTCCGAACACGCTACCTTGGAGGTCAGTTGCGCAGGGGCAAAAAAGTCCAGGCACAATCTCTCTCTATCTTGCGTCATCGGGCTATCGCTGCCCGACCCCGGCACAGGATGATTCGGTCCACCACGCGGTAATGAGGGGCAGGAATTAACTTGGTCCACGACCCTCCGAACGTGCCGGGCATTCCAGGTTGCATTCCTCTGTGATCCTGGAACTGGGAGACATTGTGTTATAAGTAACTAGAAAATATTTAAATCTAAATTCGCTTCTCGATATAGAATTTGAGGAATCTTTATCACTATACAATAATAAACCTGTCATATAACACATCACTCACACAAAACACACACCAACAACCCACACAAACACACAACACACACACAAACGCACACATCCAAAAAACACACTCCTCCACACACTCACACACAACGCACACCAATATCATCACCCACCAATACACACACACACACACACACACACTCACACAACCCCCAAACCGCCAGACCTCACGCAACCCACACACACCAACCACACTAACACAAACACCCACACACGGCACAATACAACGCCTCCCCTCACCACACACACACACCACACCTCCAACACCCTCTCCACACACACACAACACACACACACACACAATCATTATATATATCAACTTATATATGAATATATATATATATATATATATATATATCACAAAATAAAAATCCTAACAAAACAAGTTTGTTTATGCATATATCACACACACACACACTCACGACAACACCAACAACACAACACATACCTACGCCTCTCACACCACCACCACACAACACAACAGCAATATATACTATATATATATTATATATATTTATATTATTCTCTAATCTATATATATATATTTATCATCCACAATATATACTATATATACATATATACTATATTCATATTGTGTTATATAAAATTATATATCTCTATATATATATATATACTACACATACTCCTCATCATTATATATATATATACTCATATACTATATAGATATTTAGTATATATATATATATTATACACATACTGTATAAAATTTAATATTGTCAGAACTTATATACATATATTAAATATTATAAATATATATAATATAATTATATATATATCCTAGAATATATATATATATATATATTATATTTACATATGATATCATATATATATATATATTAATATTCCACTTAAAAATAATACGACTTATATATTCATATATAAAATATATATATATATACTATACTATATATATATATATATTATATATGTAGTATACGATATATACTCCATAACACCTATATTATTATATATATATATATATATATAAATATATAAGCATATTCAAACATACAACACACACACACACATCATATACATAATATATATTTATATGTAGATATATATTACCCCCCCTCCCCGCACTCCCCCCCACCCCCAACACTATCGAATATATATGATCATTTATATATTATATCTATAATTCTAATAGTCTATATATATTATATGTGTGTGTGTGTGTGTGTGTGTAGTGTGTGTCGTATGTGTGTGTTGTGTGTGTCTATATAGTTATATTATATATATATATATTTTAATATTATATGAACTTATATAATATTAATCATTTGATTACACACAGCAATATATATGTATATGAATATACTATGTCCAAACACACACACACACACACACACACACGCACACACACATCCACACAATCACCACACTACCACACCCAGTATATATATATTTAATTTAATATATATACTATTATAATTGCTATATGATACTAGTTAACTAATATATATGATATACGATATATATAACTATATAAATATGTATATATATCATTATATATATAACACTTAGTTAGAATATATATACTATATAATTAGACTTATATATCATATATATTATATATCTAATTATATACACACCACCACACCACACATGTACACACACAAGCTCCACACTTCAAATCACACACAACCACACACACATTCACACACCAGAACACCACACACACCCCAACACTAGCAACGACACACTCCACACGTAAACATATATATATATATACTATATATATATATAATCCTATTATATACCTTCATAAATTATTGATA
>NW_028234434.1:7333918-7338918 GCF_977035675.1 Penaeus japonicus
TCTCGGTTGGGAAACATGGAATAGGCACCAGCAATGAGAGAGGGCAAAGGCTAATAGAATTCGCTGAAGCTCGATCCCTTAAAATTATGAATACATTCTTCGTAAAGACCCAGGAGGAAATGGACATGGAAACCACCATCCAGCATTAAAAATGAAATTAACTTCATAATCACCAATAGGCGCGACATTGTGCAAGGCGTAACCATTATCAATAAAATAAATGTCGGTAGCGACCATAGACTGGTTAGAAGTAGAGTAAAATTACAGTTAAGAAGGGAACGAAATAAACTCATACAGAAGCCTCGTTGATCTAAGTAACATTAAGAATAGGGCGACGGAATTCAGCATTAACATCCGAAACAAATACTCAGATCTCGAAGATCTTGACATAGACCAAATGAACGACCAATTCAGTGAGATATTAAAAGAAGCTGCACTTGAAACAGGGGGTAAAGACGAAGATGAAAAGTTCAGTCAGCTTTCGGTAGAAACAAAAAAGCTTATGAAACAGCATAGGGACATGAAAATAACACCAATCAGAGACAAGATAGAATCAGCAGAGCTGACTAAGATGATAAACAAAAAGAAAGAGGATGTACACAAATTTAACATATGAAAAATAAATGAAGCTTTGTTGCCTTAAGGCAACAAAGAGGAGGCTCGGAATAGGAAAAAAAACAAATGTATGCAGTAGAAAAAAAACAAACAAACAAACAATGGAAAGGTGACATACAATAAAAATAAAATTATCAAAGTAGTAGAAGACTTCTATCATGACTTATACCACTTAAACGATCAACTACATACGGAGGGAGACAAACCCAATTGGAGACATTCCATACATTACAGTAGAGGAAGTAAATGGGGTGCTAAACGGCGAATCAGGCTAGGTTAGAGTGTCTTCAGTACTCATAGTAATATATTACGAGGTCGTCTGCCACTATGTCTAAAGAGAAAGATTTTTGACCAATGTGTCCTCTTAATCATGACCTATGGGTCAGAAACATGGACAATGACCAAGTCACTTGAGAGGAAATTAGTTAGTGCTCGAAGAGGAATGGAAAGGCTTATGCTAGGAGTTAGCTTAAGAGACAAGAAAAGAGCCACATGGATCAGGCAACAAACAAAAGAAGAAGATATACTCAAGAGCATTAAGAAGAAAAAGTGGCAGTGGGCTGGACACATATATCAGAGACAGGACAATAGGTGGACAAAGTAAACAACAGAATACACGGCTCAATGAGACCAAGGGAAAGACCAATGACTAGATGGCGGGATGAAATAGCGAATTTTGCAGGAGTAAACTGGAATCAGAGGACACAAGACCAGAATGACTGGAAAAGATTGAGAGAGACCTACGTCCTGCAGTGTAATTGTATAGGCTGATGATGATGATGATATATATATGTATATATATACATACAATATGTATGCATATATATATATATGTGTGTGTGTCTATGTATGTATGTGTGTTTATATATATTTATCTGTATACACACATATATATATTCATATATATTACACACACACATACACACACACATATATATATATATATATATATATATATATATATATATCTATATATATATTAATATATATATTATATATATGGATATATATATGTATATATATATACATATACATATACATATACATATATATATATTTATATATATATATATGTATATATATATATATATATTTATATATATAAATATTTATATATGTATATGTATACATATATATGTATATACATACATATATATATATATATATATATATATATATATATATATATATATATATATATATATGTGTGTGTGTGTGTGTGTGTGTGTGTGTGTGTGTGTGTGTGTGTGTGTGTGTAATCATTTATAATCAAGTATACACACACATGTATATATACGTATTTGTATATATGTGTGTGGGCTGTAGGGGGTGTATTGCAAGCTGTAGTACCTTGAACATGAGGCAGCCACATGGCTTCATGCGCCTGGTCAGCACCAATCACACAACTCTCACTTGTTGCTCATAGTAGCTGCTAGTCTACGGCAGCGGCCACACCCCGGGAAACCATCTTGGTTGATGGGCTAAACCAAGTGAGGGGAAGCAATAGGAGCCGTAACTCCTATGGCATAGGGTCAATTCTACAAGATGAAGTCTCGAGCACTAAGTTGAGCATATGAGCCTAAATTGTGGGCCTTTGGCGAGTTTTGTTGGAGAGGAATATGTGTAACACATTTTGGGCGAACTTGGCTCGTAGAAATTATTCGGCCAGTCATCGTAGAAAAGGATTGGAGCCCTTTCTACGTATTATCCAAGTATAACCACGGATGAAAGTAAAAGAAGTAATAACCAGAACAGCGTCAATGGGAGTCTTCAGAAGGGAGGGAGACTGCCACACCCGGTCCGGCACTAAATGAGTAACAGGCGGTACCTGATCGTTAGCATGCGGCTGATTGCAATAAGGAGAAAATGTGAACAGCGATATGGAACATCCGAACATTGTACCAAACAGGAAAATTGCTGGAGTATGGAGGGAGATGAACAGGATGAAGATTGAGATCTTGGGAGTTAGTGAAGTCAGATGGACGGGAGTTGACGAGACGAGAAGTGAAGATGGTGTTCTGTCCATGCAGGTGGTGATGAGGCTGTGAGGGGTAGTTGGAGTGATGATGAGCTCAAAAGTGGCAAGGTGCCTAAAGGGATACTAGGAAGTGTCGGACAGAGTGCTAATGGTGAAAATCAGAGGCAAACCATTTGATACTGCTGTCATACAGACATATGCTCCAACAAGTGAGAGAGATGAAGATGAAGTGGATGAATTTTATGATAAGTTGGATCAAGCAACATACCAATGTAAGAATCTTAAGATTACCATTATTATGGGTAATATAAATACAAAGGTGGGTGAAGGTGATGAAGAAGAGGCTGTGGGACCAGTTGGACTAGGGCAAAGGAATGAGAGAGGAGAAAGGTGGTTGAATTGTTGTACAGAATAACAGCAAATGCTGATAAATACCTGGTTTAGGCAATATCCGTGAAGACTTTAAACATCCAAAGCACCTGGAGACAGAACACGAAATCAATTAGATTACGTGATCATCAATAGAAGATACAAAAATGATGTTACACAACTGAGGACATATCACGGGGCAGATTGTGTTAGCGATCACGTCCCAATTGTAGTAGACATCAGGGTGAGAGTAAAGAAAGTGACGAGAGAAGAAATTAAACAATGAATAGGTGTACAGGTGATCAGGAGAAATGAAGAATTAAAACAGAGGTATATAATGACAGTGGAAAATAAATACGAGATGTTGGGGGAAGATGTGACGAGAATGATCCTGGATAACAGTGGCAAAGGTTAAGTGATGCAATAGAGGAAGGCAATCAAAAAGTAATTCCAGAAAGGAGAAGAAAAAACAACTGGATAAATTAGGTAATATTTGATTGGATGGATGAAAGAAGATAAGTTAAAAACCAAGAAGGAAATGTATACAGAAAACTAAATATACAGATTAAGAGGAAGTGTATAGAAGCAAAAGAGAATTGGCTAGATGAACAATGTAAAGAAATAAATCTTAAAAAGAGAGATTCTAGAATGATGTAGGACAGTATTCGAGAAATAACAAGACAAAGAAACAATCATGTAAAGGCTATTAAAAACAAAGACGGGAAAGTTCTTATGGAAACAGAAGAAATAAAAGAAAGATGGGAAGAATATATAAGAGAACTCATCAGAGATGATAGTGGAAGAGGAAAATCCTGGGCATATAAATGGAGAACAAATAATGAAAGATGAGGTGAAATTTGCTATGAGTAAAATGAAGAAAGGAAAAGCTGCAGAAGATGGGATCATGGTCGAGATGTTAAAGGCCCTGGCAGAATCTGCGTCAAAATAATTACAGTCTTGGCCAATCAGATATATAATGAGGGTGTAATAACAGGACAGATGTGCAATTCAATTTTCATACCAATACCAAAGATAAACGGAACACTAGATTGCAGTAAACACCGCACAATAAGTATAATGAACCATATAACAAAGATATTGCTAAGGATGATAATGAACTGAATAAGGAATAAAGTAAGAGAGCAGTGTCCTGGGAGCAGTACGGATTCATAGAGGCAAGGGAACAACTAATGCCACATTTGTGATGAGAACAATTTTGAAAAAAAAAAGATTGAAAAACAAAGAAATGTGTTCCTTTGCTTTATTGACTATGAAAAGACTTTCGATAAAATAAGGGATGAGGAACTGATGAAGATGCTGGAAGATCTAGACATTAATAAGAAAGAAATGAGAGTAATAAGAAATCTATATTGGAACCAGAAAGATGCAGTTGTAGTGTAGGGAGGGAAAACAGAATATCAGACCATAAGGAGAGGTTCGGCAGAGGTGTGTTATGTCACCTGATCCGTTTAACCTAAATGGCGAAATGATATTGTGGAAACTGCAAGGGCTTGAAGGTTTCAAGATGGGAGGTTACAAAATCAATTATATCAGCTACGCAGATGATACAGTTCTCGTGGCTGACTCTGCAAGAAGTTGCAACATTTGTTGGATATGACGATAAGTGCGAGAGAACAGAAAGGATTGACGGTGAATATGGATAAGACCAAAGTGTTGGTTGCATCTAAGACAAATGCACCCAGAGTAGGAACAGAGGCAAGAGGAAGGAGAATAGAGCAAGTGGCAAAATGTTCTTATCTAAGGAGCTTGATAACAGAAGACTGCAGATGTGAAAATGAAATCAGAAAGAAAATTGGAATTGCGAAGTGTGCATTTACGAAGATGAAGGTATTTCTGACAAATAGGAAGTTGTCTACCGAAATTAGAAAGCGAGTATCAAAAACTTTTGTGTAGTCGACATTGTTGTATAGGTGTAAGACTTGGATGGTGAAGAGGAAGATGCAAGAAAAGTTGGAAGCATCTGAAATGTGGTTATGGAAGAGAATTCTTAAGATACCATGGATAGCAAAGAGAACCC
>NW_028234434.1:7358918-7361418 GCF_977035675.1 Penaeus japonicus
CTTTAACAGATGTCTATGCGTCGGTAAAACTCCGAAATCCTGGAAAAACGCAATAATATTTATAATACACAAAAAGGTGGACACAAAAAAATTAAAGAATTACCGACCTATAAGCCTCCTTTCAGTAATCTATAAACTGTTCATAAAAATTATCACAGCCCATATCACCAATACATTAGATTCAAAACAACCCAGGGAACAGGCAGGGTTCCACAGCGGATTCTCAACTACAGACCATATCCACGCACTAGCCCAAATAAAAGAGAAAATAAACGAATATAGGAAACCCTGTGTATGGCATGCGTAGATTATGAAAAGGTATTCTATTCGATACAGATATCTGCAGTACTTGATGTAATTCGTAAACAAGGAGGAGAGGAAATATATTGCAGATTATTGGAAGACATATAGAGATAGTACAGCGACCAATAAAATCCATGCAGAAACCAATAAAATAACAATAAAAAAGGGTGTTAGGCAGGGTGACACCATCTCACCGAAGCTGTTTGCAGCTTGCTTGGAGGAAGTATTCAAGAAGTTATATTGGAAGGAGAAAGAGATTAAAATAAATAATATAATTAAATTATTAATATTAAAAATTAATATCGTTAAAATATTACATATTATTTATTTATTTTATATTAAATTAAAATAGGAAATGACAGCAATTTAAGATTTGCAGATGACATTGTTCTCTTCGGCGAGTCAGCAGATGAACTACACAATTACTAAGCGATTTAAATAGGGAAAGTCTGAAGATTGGCCTTAAAATGAACATGAAAAAGACGAAAGTCATGTTCAACAGTCGAACCCCTGTTAAGCAAATACAAATTCAGGGCGAGATATTAAAAGCAGTGAACGAGTATGTATACCTAGGGCAACTCATCAAGACGAGTACATCCTACGAAGCCAAGATAAAACGGCGAATCAGGCTTGGCATGAGGCCCTTCGGTACACATAATAATATATTACGAGGTCGTCTGCCACTATGTCTAAAGATAAAGATTTTTGACCAATGTGTCCTCCCCGTCATGACATATGGGTCAGAAACATGGACTACGACCAAGGCACTCGAGAGAAAATTAGTAAGTGTTCAAAGAGGAATGGAAAGGCTTATGCTAGGAGTTAGCCTAAGAGACAAGAAATGAGCCACATGGATCAGGCAACAAACAAAAGTAAAGGATATACTCAAGAGCATTAAAATAAAAAAGTGGCAGTGGGGTGGACATATATATCGTAGACAGGATAACAGGTGGACAAAAGAAACAACAGAATGGAAAATACACGACACAATGAAACCAAGAGCAAGATCAATGACTAGATGGCGGGATGAAATAGTGAATTTCGCAGGAGAAAACTGGAATCAGAGGACACAAGACCGGAATAGCTGGAAAAGATTGAGAGAGGCCTACGTCCTGCAGTGGAATGATATAGGCTGATGATGATGATGATGTATATGTATATATATATATATATATGTGTGTGTGTGTGTGTGTGTATGTATATATACATATATATGTATATATATGTATATATATTATCTATATACATATATACATATATATGCATACATATATATACAGATATATATTTATATTTATACACACACACACACACACACACACACACACACACACACACACACATACACACACACACACACACACACACATATATATATATATATATATATATATATATATATATATATAAATATATATATATTTATATATATGATTATATTTATATATAAATATATATATATATATATATATATATATATATATATATACATATATATATATATATATATATATATATATATATATATATATATATATATACATAAACATACATACAAACACACATACATATATATGTATAAAAATAGATATATATATATATATATATATATATATATATATATATATATATATATATATATATATATATATATATATATATATATATATATATATATATATACATACAAACACACAACATATATATATAAACAAATACAATAAATATATATATATTTATATATATATATATATATATATGAATATATATATATATATATATATATATATATATATATATATAAATGCATGTACATATGTATATATCAACATAGAACAGCTTTTCAAGCATAAACAAACCGTCCATGCGTATCTATCGATATCAACATTTTTTTTCTCTTCAGCTAGGGAACTCGTTTCTGATACCCACATAAATCTTCGGCTTAAAGTATAATCTGATGTCGGTGGACAGATAGTAATTATATTAGTATTGTTCAATATATATTTTTTTTCCATTGGTATATCCTTGAAATGTGATACGATGTTTAAAATAGAATGTAGGTCCATTTTGTACATTATGAATACAAAAAACTATATTATAAAAATGTTGCTTGATACGTACAGCATTTGCATTCGAGAAGCAGTGGACGAATTAATAGAGATAAAAGCATAAATAATGATTACATGCGTTATCTTCG
>NW_028234434.1:7396418-7398918 GCF_977035675.1 Penaeus japonicus
TTTTTATAAATACAGCTCCACACATACACTTTCAATACCTTTATTTCTACACGGCATCTTTAGCAGTTCGGAAGGTATTGAACTTTTGACGAAAGTAGACACTCCCCATGTTCAGTCTCCGGAATTAAGATAAAATACTCTATAACCTTTGAATTTTAGAGTCACCTTTTATGTCCCTAGTTTCCTGGAGACATATAACGTCTATGACGAATTACGACAAATTACGTCTGTCACTCTAGTAAGTAAACTACTCACATTCCACGACATAATCTTGATATTACCACACTCCATTAGACTTTTATGGTTTCCTTATATTTGTCAAACAGTTCCTAGATGTCTGCCCACTCTTCCTGAACTAACTCCCACTTTCTCAGAAGCTTATCCTTTACAGCTTTTTTGCTGTTAAGTAACAATGAGCTGAAGGTCGCTGTTGTTGTTCCTTCCACTACTCTTGGTATTATATTTCATTCTTCGCCCTTAATCATAATTTTTGTTTCAGCGTTTTCCTTCCCTTCTAGATATTTACTGCCTTTCAGTGATTTGTTTTTTCACGGGAGTTTCTTCCTCAGCCTCCATTCTCTTTTTGTTGTTTTTTACACCACTGTCCATCGCTATCGCAAGCTTTTTTCAATCACATCCATCCTCTGCACTAATGTGTGCAGCATTCCAGCAATTGTAAATTTCTCTTTTACAGGAGAATCTTCATTACTGTCCCTTGTCGTTTCCTTGGCTACAATATCCTCTCTCGTCTAGAAGGGGAGGGGGGGCTAAACTCAGGATTCGGGGAATCTTCCACGTCTGAGGACAGCACTAGAAGCGGGTCCTACTTATACGAGTATGACAAGATGAGAGGGATTCTTAATGAGTCGATTTATCAATTTTTGTATACAGATGCATCTTTTTATAAAATTATATGTTGGGCGTGTGGATGTAATTAACTTATTTATCTGATATAAGTGTCCCCTTGAGAAGTAATAGCTTGGCGCAGTTAGCTTCCAGTTGCACCAAGGCCTATAAGAGAAGATGTTGCTCTCTCCAATGGGATTATCTTATGTGTTTGGCGTGCATTGTTACGTGATTTCGGGAGACAAAATTCTTAAAAGCTGAGTGATACTGGAATATGCAGGCTGCAAGTAGAATCAAACCTTCCTTAATCTGGGACAGCCTAGTCAATCAGCTAGTCAAATAGGACTGGGATGAAGTGGCCACTACCCAGTTGTCTTGATGAAATATAGCCGTCTGGTTAGCTCATTGGTAGCGTGTCGACTTCATATCCCCGTTGTCGGCAGATCGAGTCCCGTCCGAACTCGTGAGTTTCCACTGTCACCTGGCGGTTACTGACGTAGCTGGGCACTGCGTTGGGTAAGAACCAAGCTCAGATCGAGTCAACACTCGTTGGCACATTCTCTCACGAGTCAGCATATGCTGACACAGGCGGGCTCGCTTCAGTGCATACAAGCCCGGCGTAGCATCTGCTCCGCAAATCTCGCTTATCCTTATCTTGATGAAATATTGTGAAAGAAGTGTGCAGTAAGGCACATACAGAAGAAAGTAGATGTTGGTAAGAAGAAGAACGGTGAAACTGAGGAACAACCAGCAATAACTACTTTACAGACTTCTAGGATGCTTTTTGAAACGTTAAAATTTACCTGGTGTCATTTCAAGGTGAAACCCTTAATCTCAGATCATGTCCGTGGCAAAAGTATATCGTTTCTACATTGCAACTTACAGTGGTGGAAATAAAGCAACGCTACAAGGATAAATTGCCTTTCCTATATGAAAATCTTATAGTGAACCTGATGATAAAGATTCGGTTTAAGTACATTATTAAGTAAATTTCTCTATATTTGGGAATCATTATTATGGTGCTACTTTTTAGCCTGACCTGTAATGACTCACGGTTCTCTATATTTGGCCTTTTTGGACTTGTTACTGTCGAGGAATTCATTTGGCTCTAAGAACCGTTTCTTTTTATTTGTAGCAATTTAAAAATTTTATCCTTTCTTTCACAACATGATCTCAATTGTAGTCCCTTTGCTTTTTAGTTATAGCCTAAGAGTAAAATCTATGACTACTTTATGCCCATATAAAGGGAGTTTATTTAGGCCTATGAAGATAGATGGTATGAGAATTACTGGCTTTAGAGATGGTTGGGTAAGAATAGGAATCGCACCTTGCCTTTCAAACAGCAAACTGACACGGCACAGTACCTGAATACACCTTGCTCCTTTCTCAAATCTGTATCGATACACTGCTTCGAAATAGGTGAGTTGAACTGATATTGTATCAAAATATATTGAGAAAATAACTACCATCTTGACCTATGACCTATAGTTACCCTTCGAATTCCTTTCCCCTTGTGAAGGAGGTAATAGTTTTTCTTCCATATTCATAACCCTGTAAATGGAAACACTGCATGTGGTTGATTCTATATATACATAAGCTTACCCCCTCAAGTTACAGTAGTCCAACTTTCAAAAAGGGCAAGCATTGTTTTTTA
>NW_028234434.1:7411418-7416418 GCF_977035675.1 Penaeus japonicus
ATGTAATAGAAATCAGAAACTATTCATTAAATAGATAGATGAATGAAATGCCGAACAAAATAGTCAGTAATTGCATGTTTATTCATGAAAACTGGTGCATAAACGATCTTATCTGAAAGGTAATAGCGTTGTGTTTATGATTGCGTGGGGTAAGCAGGGTGTATGAACATTTCACGATTTTTTTTCGTCTTTTTTTTTTACTTGCATAGATACGATGTTATTAGATTTGTTCATTTTGTAAACATAGCAGATGAAAGATCAAAGCGGTTTTGGTTATCACGGTTAATTCTCAAGGCACTGTATCCTCTAGCCATGTTCCTCTTTTATAGATGATATTTCCTTTGATCTCTGTGATTACTCTAGCCTGAAAGTATAATTATTAATCGTCTAATTAAAGATCGTATGAAAGATATTTTGTGGTTCATTGCAGTATGAAAGATAATGATCAAAATCCTGGAACAGGTATAATCACAGGCCAGAATTACTTCGTAAGATTATCTTCAGTAAACTTTGGTGTAAATGAGAAATTTTCTTGTATATATTCCTGTCTCGTAAATCTTCTTTTAGTGGAATTATGTGTGATATATGTTGATAAAAAATCCTGAATGTCTCACTTCGCTTGAAAAAATGCATAGCTAACAAGGAATGGAAAGCGCTTCATATTCCCCACAACTCTAGGATGACTATGTTCAATTGCATTTTATCGACTGTCTTTTCAAGTCTTGGTTCACTATGTTATAGAATTTCTGCAATGAAGTCATAGGAACTATTAGTTTGCAGATGAATCGTTATGTTGTAGTTAGTGTCTGAGAAAGTAAATAATAAACTCACTGTGTAAACTGTCTAGGATTTGAATGATATCACAGCCAACACTTACAATACACCTGATTCTAAAGATTAGTCTAAAGAAGTTAAGATGATCACAAATTCACATATGGTTTCATTTTCATATTCATCATATCATAAATCACACTACTGTTTATGTTTTTTTTTTCAGTACTTTGTACTTTGCTTATCAGTTGAGGAGTAATAAGAGTTCTTTTTATTTGTTTTTTATTTTATTTATTTTATTATCAATATATACATATTTTTGAGAAAAAGAGAACTTAACGATAAAGATAATTGATGAAGTAAACATCAGAAGGTTTACGCCATAATGGGATTTATTTTATTCGTGCTTTAAATGGTGCGACATAATAACAATTAAGAACTGATATTAGGGTTACATTCGCCAGGTCCAACACGATTATACGGTGCAATGGTCCAACATTCAAGTTTCTATGAATTAAATTGCACAGACTTTTACACATATAGTTAAAAAAAGGGGAAAAATATCCTTTACATAAAGACATTTTACAATTCATCATAACTTTGTATGGCCGTATTCCAGGGTCCTTGCTGCCGACTTTAAAAAAGGTTTTATTAACTGTTGATAATGCACTCATGATCAGCCGATCATAATGAACCATGGAAAGCATGAATTAATAGTTATAGTGTCTAAGAAATATATGCTTATATCAGAATGTATTAGTACTACCAGTTATCAAGAAAATTTGGGTGTTCTGGAATAAGGCAATTTAGAATACTAGGGAAGTCCGTGTCATGTACTATACATTCGATGGTATAGGAATATGTTGCATGACATAGAATTATCTTGAATAGACTACCAGTCATCATGGGAAATCCAAGATTATCATTGCAATTGTGAGGCTTCATTATGATAACAATATGTCCTGCTTATGTTATCGTAACATTGTCTTTACAACACGTAAGTGTAAGTTACACGACGAAAAACAGCGTTTTTATTTGAGTTGATGAACATGAGTAAGATGCTAAGTAACCGTCTTTAAAAAAAAAGTATAAGTGTAGTATGGTCAGTACCAAGTGGGTCTTCAATGTCTAGAAGGTAGCTAACGTCAGAATTGTGACGCAAAGTGAGGGCACACCTTTTAGCAAAATTCATTCTTCGGTTTTATGCTTTACTGGAGTTAATAGTCTACGGAGCACGTAATTTGTCAACTTCCAAGACGTCATGTGAGATCATGATATTGCAGAAAATATAAACAATTAAGTATTCTGGAATATTTTCATTATTTCTTGCATAAACAAAATAATTTTTATTAGAATTTCGAACGGAAATACAATGAATTAAATTTGTGTATTTGATTCGCACCACAGAGGGTATGTGTTTCTCTTTTTTTTTTCTTGTCTCGTTTACATTTTACATTTATTTACAAAATTAATTTACAAAAGGACTCCATCACGGAATTTTATTTCAAAATCTCCAATTGGTCTTGTAAATGAGCGTTCGATCACTTAGTGCTGAAACCCACTGCATTCGTACTGCAGATTGGATTCCGGGAAGGGACTAAGCCTAAGCTAGTTCTTGTTATTTCTTCTGATCTTGGCAGTGAACCCCACTACACGCCAAATACATTTATTGAAAAAAAGACAAGAGTTTCGAAATTCTCTTGGTTTTCATCTTCCGGTTTGATCTTGTTGCAATTCCTTGCTACCATTTTTTTTTCTATTCCCCGTGTGTGTGTGTGTGTGTGTGTGTGTGTGTGTGTGTGTGTGTGTGTGTGTGTGTGTGTGTGTGTGTGTGTGTGTGTGTCCGAGCGGGCGATCAATTTTGCTTGGCAAGTGTAAGAAAGAGAGAGGGAGAGGCATTATAGGTAAGTGACTTTGTTAGGATCTTGACACATTCCCTGTTACATTTAATGAAAAATATCTTTAAGGAAACAACACTATGCTTAATGTTTGATATTTTTTTTAAGAAATAAGCATGAAAAAGCTCGCGTTCTCTGAATGTTTACTACATATTTTTATTATGATTTTTATGATCAATATTACTATAATAATCACCTTTTATATAATAATAATTATATATATATTATATATATTTATATAAAAATTTTTAAAATTTTAATAAATATTATATTTTAATATATAAAAATATATTATAAATAATTAATATATATATTTATAATATATTATATAAAAATAATTTTTATTTTTTAAAAAAATTTTTTTTTTTATATATTCTTACCTTATATTTTATATATTATATAAATTTTTATATATATTTATATAATATTTATATATATAAATACATAGATAGATACATACATATATATATTTATATATATATATACATACACACACACACATATAATATATATATATATATATATATATATATATATATAGAAATATATTATATATATTATAATATATATATATATATATATTATATATAATATTATATATATATGTATGTATATGTATGTACATATATATGTATATATATTATATAATATATATATATATATATATATATATATATATATGAATATATATATATATTAATATATATATATATATATATACATATATATATATATATATACATACAAAATATATATATATATATATATATATATATATATATATATATATATATATATATATATATATTCACACACACATATATATACATACATATATATCTATATATATATATACATATATATATATATATATATATATATATATATATATATACATATATATATATATATATATATATACAAACACACACACACACACACACACACACACACATATATATATATATATATATACACACACACATATATATATATATATATGTATGTATATATATATATATATATATATATATATATATATATATATATATATATATATATATATTAAAATACAAGTTTTACCTCCCTGACCAGGAGTCGAACCCGAGCTGTCAAATTGATAGGCCTGGCCCTCACCACATGACCCACCTAAAGAATTGTCTAACCAGATGCCTTACAACCATCAAGAATAATTACCTGTGTGCTCACAGCAGAGCAGTGATAGCGAGGTTTTACAGACAATTCCCGTGGGCATTCGGCAGCAATGAATTAGAAATTCAAGTCCTAAATCAGGTTACCAAGATTATATCTATGTAAGAAAGATAGTAGAATCCAGTAACGCATTTGATATAGAAATGACCTATATTATCCTCCACATTGGGGGTGGGGGGGCCTGGGCCCCCCCCCCCCCCCCCCCCCCTCCCTTTGTTACGTATTCTACCATCTTTCTCACATAGATATAACCTCGGTAACCTGATTTGGTTCAGTTCAGTTCAGAGAGATTTGCGAAGGCTTTCCTTTGCCCGGGCTATATGCACGAGGCGGCCCGGCCTCTGCCAGCTATAAGTGCTGACTCATCTGAACATCATCACTGAATGCTTACCGTGGCGGTTGGATTGCCTGAAGGCGCTCCAGTTGCCAGGGGGAAAGCAATAGGCATAGCCGCCTTACCAACCCGGCGGCTGTCGTCTCTGGGCCCTGCCTGAGGAAGCGAGTGTGCTCGCATTCCATCAGATAGTGCTCTATATTGGCGTCCGGCGCGCCACAATGTCTGCAGCGTCGCTCATCATGCCCATTGGTGGGTATGATTTGCCACGCACAAGGGTAGCCTAATCTGTCTGTGAAGACTGACTTCGGCTCGCCTTGGTATTAATTAGAGAGTTATAGCTACACCCAAGCCTGTGGCGTCTGAGTACCAGCTGGCCGAGGGGGAGGTTCTCGCTTCCTCTCTGTGGCGCTGCAGGGCACCGACCTGCCCTGCAGCCATCAATTTTCGCCTTAGCAGTTCTCGGCTAGGATGCACCAGAAGATTACTCAAGGGTTTTTTCCTGCCTTCCTCCGCTAGCCTGTCAGCTACATCGTTCCCTTTAATACCAACATGGCTTAGGATCTAGTTGATGATAATGCGTCTACCCTGATCCAGGATTCTCTGAGCAATAGTGAGAATTGTGGTCAGAAGGTAAACGTTTGGGACTAGAATTTCTAATTCATTGCTGCTGAGTGCCCATGGGAATTGTCTGTTATGTTTGTAAAACCTCGCTATCACTGAGTATACTAAGCTGCTGATGGAGCACATATGTATTTCTCATGATGGTAGTAAGGCATCTGGAA
>NW_028234434.1:7423918-7428918 GCF_977035675.1 Penaeus japonicus
GAATTGTCTGTTATGTTTGTAAAACCTCGCTATCACTGTTCTGCTATGAGCACATATGTAATTTCCATGATGGTAGTAAGGCATCTGGTAGGACAATTCTTTTAGTGGGTCTTGTGGTCTATTAGATTAAGGGCTGGGCCTGTCAATCTGATGGCTCGGGTTCGAGTCCCGGTCAGGGAGGTAAAATTTGTATTTCTATATTAAATGCGTTATTGCATTCTACCATCTTTCTCACATATATATGTATATATATATATATATACATATATATATATATATATATATATATATATATATATATATATATACATATATATATATATATATATATATATATATATATATATATATATATATATATATACATATATATATGCCGCACTGATGTAGATCTATAACAAACTTCCCTGACCAGGAGTCGAATCTTTGCCACCCTCAGGTGTAAACCCTACGGAACAAGAATGATCCTATTTTGACACTTTTTATTTTGGATCGCGTGGTCTAGTAGATTTAGTGCTGCACTTTCGGGCTTACACCTAAGGACGGCAGAGGTTGGGCTCCGGTCATGGAGGTATGTTATACATTTAAATCAATGTGGCATTGCATTATTCCATCTATAATATTGTGTGTGTGTGGGGGGGGGGGGGTACCTGTCTGTGGTGTTACATCTAATTTCGGTATGCTCATTTCATTTGAGATTCACTGTCTGACTTATAACATGCGTGACCTTTCTGAACTTGTTGTAGACGGGAATACATTTGTTATATATTTGTTAGACTGCTTCCCAGGATGGGTACTATGCCACCTGCGATGTACCGAGATTGGTTTTATTTCAGAGCGAGGTATCGCGATTTTTCGCGGTCTCTTTTATTCACATTATAATACAAGAGCCAAATTTGTACTCGTAATTTTATGTATGATCTACTACCTTGTGAAACTTACAAGCTCCATCTGAAAGCATAAATCAATGTTGTTGTGGATAGAAATTGCAGTATGGGGTCCATATCAGCTCATTCTGTTCTTTAAACTCTGAGGTAGTGGTATCACCGTTTTCTGTCCGAAAGTATCTTTATTTTTGTTTAATATGCGTGTACACCCAGACATACCCATACCTTATGAAAATAACGAAGAGATGTAGAAAAGACCATACGACCGCGAGTACTACAATATAATGTAGCCATACTGGCATAGTGGCACATTGCAGCGCTGCACGTGGTCGGAATCACCTTCCTCTTCTCACTCTGCCTGCGCACCCTTTATCGTTTTTTTTTTTTTTTTTTTTAATTTTTTTTTAGAGCCGGAAGTCGGCATCTTGCAACCTTTCATTATTCACTGAAGAGAACGTGGATTATAGTAATAATGATTGCAAGTGATATTTTCGGCCATTAAATCGGCTTATTATCCATAGAGTAATAGAGAAACACATTGATTCTTTTTCTCCTAACGTCAAATATACCAGGTAACAGGCCGTTAGGCCACCCATCCGCAACGAGTTATGAGCCCAACCAGAATCACATAATCAGATCTGTATTTTCCCTTTTAAAGACATTTCAAACATTACACACACACACACACACACACACAGATATATATATATATATATATATATATATATATATATATATATATATATATATATATATATATACACATATATATATACATAGATAGATGTGTGTGTTATATATATATATATATATATATATATATATATATATATATATATATATATATATATATATATATATATGCATACATACATACATAGTTGATACCGTCTTCATTATCTTTCCCGTCCTCCTCAAGACGTCCGAAAGATGAGAGATGCTGCAGAGATCAGAGGTTGAGGAGGGATGAAATTGCACTTTTTCCCAGCTTTTATTTTATTTTATTTATTTTTTTTTTTTTTTTAGGTATTTGTGATCCGTACACGTCCTTAGTCCAGGCTAGATCGCGAATGACCCTTCTTTATCCCAAGGTATATTGCCATGTCCTTGGAGAGCTCGGAGAAGCTGCTCATTGTCCTAAAACATATCACATGGTTGGAAGTTGACAAATGCAGACAATGTGGATGGATAAGAGAGTTCGGCAAAATACTTTCATCTTAGTCCAGATCAGAGATCTTACAATTGCCCTTTTTATTCCCCAAAAGAGAGTTATGTTTGTCAATAGAGGTAAGACACAAGTGTCTGGTTCTCCCTAAGTAGGAAATATGTCTAACATCCGAAGATAATACCCATCCTTTACATTAATTAGAATTGTACGGTGTAATCCCTTAAAAAATTAGAAGTGCACCAGTATTCTTGCACAAGCATTATCCAGCAGGGAGAACATTCAGGAGGAATTTCTCTCTCAATTATAAACAATAATAATATTGTATCATTGATATGTAAATCATTATTTGCGGATCACATTCGCATTTCCTTTCTCATTTGGTATATAGTATGCAATTAACTGTATATTATCGTTATTCTTTTGCGTTACCGGTTATCTCTAGATATGCTCAAGGACCCTAAAAAGTAGAAAAAAGAAAGAAAGTGTAGTTGTACATAACTTTAGGGTTTGATTACTATGTTGAGTGAGTATGAGGAAACGTCAAAAATAGATAAGGATAAATAGATAGGTAAATAAAAGGGGGAAACAATAATATTTACTAATTTTCTCTATCTCACTCTCTCTCTCTCTCTCTCTCTCTCTCTCTCTCTCTCTCTCTCTCTCTCTCTCTCTCTCTCTCTCTCTCTCTCTCTCTCTCTCTCTCTATCTATCTATCTATCTCTCTCTCTCTCTGTTCCTTTTCATGTAATAAGATATCTCAAGATTTTCATAGACCCTACATCGCTGATATCAATTTGCCTAGAATCACGAATTTCCGTGTCAAATAACTGCACTTTGGTGTTCAATTGCAGTCTGCTCAAATGGTTGGTCTGAGCGATGATAATGGTGCTGCAACAATCTAATTAGAGCATTACCTATGTGTTGACTAAAGAACAGTCGTGCCATTAAGTGCAGCCGATACGGACAATCTTGTACACATAACGAGAACATTGGGTAATGTATTTGCGAATAACGAAGGAATGGCGAGGGATCGGCTCTTCAGTTCAGTGTGTGTACAGTTGCATGTTTACTATTAAGTTCTTGCGCAGATGTTGATGAAGATGATGTTAATAATGATAGTAATTGTAGAAGTGACAATAGTAATAATAACACATCATGATAATCATGATGACATTAATGCTATATAACCATTAATGGTTATGATGATAATCAAAAAGCTATGAAAAAATCGGATTTGCCATCTTTTTATTTTTTATGTATGTTGAAAAAATTACAATTATCTGTGCCTAGTGAAGAAAATGAGCAGGTAGATCAGAATAGATAAGATGAAAAAAAGAATATGTATAAGGCAGTACTGAATCCATATTCTCATAAGTATTATTATAGTTGTTGACAAGGATGAAAGTCACAGTACTAGAGCAATATGATAAAGATATGATTATATCATAGTGATGATAATGATAATGAAAACGATGATTTTGATTATGCTAATACTCATGAAAATGGTAATAAAGTTAGTGAAATTATGATAATGATGCCATTAACAATATTGAAAATCTTCATTGATGTAAAGTAAAAACAATAATGGCAATAATAATGATAGTAGTAGTAGTAGTAATAGTAATAATAATGATGATGATGATGATGATGATGATGACGATGATGATAATGATGATGATAATAATGATAATAATAAAAACAGTAATTATAATTATATTGTTATTAATGATAATATTAACAGCAGCAACTACAACAATAAAAATGATAATTATAAAAAATATAGTGTGAATTTAATAATGATAATGATAATCATGATGATAATAACAATAATAATGATAATTATACTAATAATGATAATAACAAGAATTATAACAGTGATAATGATAATAATTATAATAATAATATCAATATAACAATTATAAAAATTGTTTGGTACAGTACTAATGATAGCGAAGATAATTGTGATAATGAGATCAATATCATTTCATCATCATCATCATCATCTTCATCATCATTATCATCATCATCATTATCATCAACATCATAATCAATATCAAAGTTTTATTCATTATCATTATTACTATCGGTATTGTTATTACTATTACTATTATTATTATCATCATTATTATTACTAATATAATTAGTATCATATTTAATCGTTTCTTACCGTGTCATCATTCCTATTCCTGTTATTTTTCTTTCGCCTTTACGTCTTCCATCTACTTAATATTTTGGTCACCTGCGTCCATCTTTTTCACTTCTTCTTCTTTTTCTTTTTCTCTCGTTTTTAAGGCAGAGACGTGAGTTCCTTCCCAATGCATTGAAAGTTAACTGTCCCATGGAAAAAGATGGATAATGAGATTGTTACTTCTTGCCAGGACAATAAGGTTTCTTACCTCTCTATCTCTCTCTTTCTCTGCAAAAATGAAATAGATAAGAAGTGAAGAGAGGAGAAAGAGGACAGGACAAAGAAATAAGAAAATAGAGAAACATAGTCGAAGAATATCTGGAAGGAAGGGATAAAAAGAGCAACATGTGAAGCAAGTGATGGCGTCGACAAACTGGAAAATCGACGAGGAAATGAGATACCGGATGGTATTTCCTACGTTCACCTGACGTAGCCTTAGCAATGTCCTCATTATGTGGTCATAGAGTCTAGTCTAATGGTATGGAGAATTGAGGCCAGGTAATGGTATGATTAGATGTCGTAAATGTAGGCAAGCAGGAAGGGAGGGAGGAAGGAGAGCGAGAGTGTAAGGCACTGATACTGATATTAATTGACCCAAGACATTGATCATGTATGTCTACTTAATTTAATGCAATATCGATGGCAGTGTGTTTTGACCTGACGCTTCCTGTCTCCTGTGTTCGTTTCCGCCTCGGAACACTAGTTTCTCTCGGCAGCTGTGTTTGTTAACGGAAGGCCCGAGGCGAAGAAAGTGACT
>NW_028234434.1:7433918-7438918 GCF_977035675.1 Penaeus japonicus
CAGTTGAATGATTGCACAAATGTTCAATCTCTCAATAAATTTCTCTTTTCGATGAATGTCTGTATTATGGGAACAATAGACAGCAAATTATAATCAATTAACAGGGGTTACACATACACATACATATCTATATTAACCTATCTAGCATCATTATCATTATTTTCTGAGTATAAGAGTGTGGTTATTTGTTGTCGTGGTGTATGATTGTAGTAGGTTTCTTAATTATTGATCTTATTTTCTCCATACATATGTATTTTACACATTTATAATTGATTGAAGTTTGAAAAAAAATGTATTATGTTCCTTTCCATTTAATTTTTCATGTTTGTTTATTCTTTTCATTTAAATTAATGATTTTGTATTGGATATTTATCTTATTCTTATGGCAAAGGAAAGTGCTTGGAATATAATAGAGATCTATTATAACAAATAAAAGAAAAATTATATATATTGACACTGAATACAAGTTCGACATTGGATGGTTACTGCAGTTCGGCTTGATTCTTCAGGAACTGCGAGTAGCTTTTGTTTCGGCTTGATTCTTCAGGAACTGCGAGTAGCTTTTGTTAGGTTTTTCCAGATGATGTATATATAAAAAAGGGCTGAAAATAGTTTACAAATTAAACAAATATAATAAAGTTCAATGTAAAGTTATTCAGATTAACTTAGCACATATAAGTATATTTATACACATTTAACAAAAGAAAATTCCTCTCCTAGAGGAGACAACTCACAAGAGTGGTAGGTGGGAGGCGAGTGAGGACTCATCCTTGTTTAAAAGGTGTGAAGTCACTTCCCAATTACCCTCAGGCATCTAACCTTACCCGAAAAAGTCTGGCTAAGCATGCTTGTTTGCATAAGCTCGTTAAGCATTCTATGGTTAGTTCGGAATTTCACCCCGTATATGATATGCATATACGACAAATCCACCGACAATGATTAATAAAAGAGTATGTAAGGCTCTATTAATGATTCTTTTCACAGAGTTGCACCGGGTGGTCTTGTGTGAATTCTGCTATTGTTTGGGTTACGATTCCACAATTGAAACGGATGAACGAAGAATGATAATCGAGCTTTCCTTCTTATACTGAGTAACGAAGTAACACAACTAATATAATTTGCCTTGGAACATTCTTATTTTCCCTCTCAAATGGAATTTATCCCAAATGGTTAGCCAACCATAACAATAAAATTAACTGCTTTTGCGGTATATTCCTTTCTATTAGGCATAAATTAAAACCGATTTGTGATTGTTTCTGCTCGATCAAGCAACCACAATTAGTGGCTACACATATCAAGAATTTCCCCTTGATTAGTTGACTTTGGTGTCTGTTGAAATATAGGAGATTCGGCTGTGAAAATTATATTGACATAATGATTATCATTACTATTATTTTTATTAGAATCATCATAATAATAATATATATATATATATATTTATATATTTAAACAAATTATAGTGCATGGGCATGTGTATGCACACGTGAACGCTGTTGTATATGAGTGCTATGTACATACATATGGGTGTAGACATCCGCTTGGAGTATGTGCATAATTGCATAATTGTATATTTCTATGCGACTACGCTGCACAAGCACAGGCACAATATATATATAGAAACGTACATAAGTGCGGGCACGGGAACGCGCATAAACATGCAAGCATGCATATTTGCATAGGCCCTGTACGTGTATATAAACAAATGTCCATTCTCACAAGAGTAAGCCGAAGGGTAGTGAGATAGATCAGGGGATACTAAGATCTCCTAATAACACGCGAGACTAACTCAAACGTGTTACTGGAGATTAAAGGTAGCCTCCTGACTAAAATTACTCCCCCTATCTTGCACAGTTAAGGCCTGTAGGTGGGGGCATCAGGCCCCACCCCTCTTACATATGATTTCCCAGTCAAGAAAACAGCCCTTATTCCCCAGAAGCGAAGGAGCCCCTGGTCACGGCAGCGTTCAGGATCGTTCTGGAGCAGAGGGTGCTAAAAATATGCGGTTAGACCTGACTCTGAGAACAGAATCTGATCTTTTGACACTGCTTGCGGAACTTTCATTTATTAAATGGGATATTGTGGGACTTTCTGAAGTTAGAAGACTCGACGACGAACAGAAATTACTAAATGATGGTCACTTACTATGTTGGAGAGGTAAACCCCTGGATAGCTAACAAGAATTAGGAGTAGGTTACTTAGTTCACAAGCGCCTCAAAAAGAATATCAAGGAATTCTACAGTGTGAGCAAAAGAGTAGTTTCTGTAATACAGAAACCAAACAACAGATTTAACCTAAAAATTATCAAAGTATATGCTCCTACCAGCAGTCATAGTGATGAGGAGATAGAGAGCTACTATGAAGATATGCAAGCAGCTACCGATAGAGCAAAAATCCATTTTACTGTGATTATGGGGGATCTTAATGCCAAGATAGGAATAAGAGAAGATGGGGAAACCTCAGTTGGGAAACATGGAATAGGCACCAGAAATGAGAGAGGGCAAAGGTTAATAGAATTCACTGAAACTCGATCCCTTAATATTATGAATAAATTCTTTGAAAGGAGACCTGGGAGGAAATGGACATGGAAATCACCATCCGGCATGAAAAACGAAAATGACTTCATAATCACCAATAGGCGCGACATTGTACAAGACGTACCCGTAATCAATAAAGTAGCGACCATAAACTGGTCAGAAGTAGAGTAAAATTACAGCTAAGAAAGGAATGAAATAAGCTCATACAGAAACCACTCGTTAATATAACTAACATTAAGAATAGGACGACGGAATTCAGTATTAATACCCGAAACAAATACTCAGCTCTAGAAGATATTGACATAGACCAAATTAACGACTTATTCAGTCAGATATTAAAGGAAGCTGCACTTGAAATAGGGGGTAAAGATGAAAAAGAAAAGTTCAATCAATCAGAGACGAAATAGAATCAACAGAGCTGACTAAAACGATACTCAAGAAAAAGAAAGAGAATGTACACAAATTTAACATAAGAAAAATAAATAAAGCTCTGCTTGCCGGCACCAGCCTTAATGCAACCATCAAAATCCATGCAGAAACCAATAAAATACCAATAAAAAAGGGTGTTAGGCAGGGTGACACCATCTCACCGAAGCTGTTTGCAGCTTGCTTGGAGGAAGTATTCAAGAAATTAGATTGGAAGGAGAAATAAGGAATGAGCACTTAAACAATTTAAGATTTGCAGATGACATTGTTCTTTTCGGCGAGTCAGCAGATGAATTACAACAATTACTAAGCGGTTTAAATAGGGAAAGTCTGAAGATTGGCCTTAAAATGAACATGAAAAAGAATAAAGTCATGTTCAACAGTCGAACCCCAGTTAAGCAAATAAAAATACAGGGCCAGGTACTAGAAGCAGTAAACGTGTATGTATACCTAGGGCAACTCATCAAGAAGAGTACATCCTGCAATGCCGAGATAAAACGGCGAATTAGACTAGGTTGGAGTGCCGTCATGACATATGGGTCTGAAACATGGACTACGACCAAAGCACTCGAGAGGAAATTAGTAAGTGCTCAAAGAGGAATGGAAAGGCTTATGCTTATGCCTCTTCTGCTCGCGTCAGAGACTTACGGCCTAGGGTTAAGGCGCACATGTTAAGCCCAATATCCGCGTTGGGTAATCTTGTAATGCCTTTGTCTAGTGTGTCGGCATACAGGAGATATGCACGGATTGGCAGATGCCTGTGGCAATTTCGAGACGTGTAATAAAGTAGATACAGAGCGAGAGGGCGGGACTCTTGTTAATACACTAGACTCTGGGCCAAAGGCTGGAGGTCAGAGCTGTTCACTCTTGTCTGTTTGACCTGATCTGTCTCTCTCTGTGTCCTTCTTAATTATGAATCCTGAGTAGCCTTTTACGCCTCGGGCCTTCCATTAGCAAACAAAGCTGCTAGAAGCTGGAGTTTTGAGGCGGAAGCGAACACAGAAAACAGAACACATCAGGTCAAAACAGACTACCAGCGATATACATTGACTTGAATAGACATATCAAATCAATGTCTTAGGTCAAATAATATCAATACCAGTGCCTTACACACACACACATATATATATATAAATACAAATTTTACCTTGGTGACCTTGACTTGAACTTGGGTACTCAGAGTGAGAATCCCAGCTCCTAACCATTACACTAACCAGGTGAAAGCGAGGATTTACAGACAATGCCTGTGGGCACTAGGCAGGAATTAATTAGAAATTCAATTCACAAATCAGGTTACCGAGGTTATATGTTTCTTACATAGATATATTATAAGATACCTGGTTTAATGATTCTTTTGTTGGGTTGTGTAGTGTAATGGTTAGAAGCCGGGATTCTCGAGGTCAGGGAGGTAAAATTGGTATTTCTATATTAAAATGTGTTACTGCATTCTACCATCTCTCTCTCTCTCACACACACATATATATATGTATATAATGTATAAATATATATATATATATATATATTTATATATATAGATATGTATATATATATATATATATATGTATATATATGTATATATATATATATATATATATATATATATATATATATATATATATATATATATATATATATATATATATATATATATATATATATATATACTGTGTATACTAATATGCATATGCATATATATATATATATATATATATATATATATATATATATATATATATATATATACATATATATAGAAAGAGAGAGAGAGAGATAGGAAGGAAGAACGTAAGGCAAGATAAATAGAGGCAGATGACGTACAAATAATTTGATAAATAACAAACAGAAAAATCAGCATGAAGTTGTAAAAAATCATATTATGCTGGATATTCATAGCTAAAACATATAAAGATATACGCTCCAAAATGCGAGTTCCTTTTTATTGTTCCAGAATTATCACGCAAAAGAAATGCGCGTAAATAATGCAGCTCATTATAGGATGTACATTCTTTTTTATAGTTGATGACTGCGTTGTCTGAGTAG
>NW_028234434.1:7443918-7446418 GCF_977035675.1 Penaeus japonicus
GTAAATGTCGGTAGCGACCATAAACTGGTCAGAAGTCGAGTTAAATTACAGCTAAGAAGGGAACGAAATAAGCTCATACAGAAGCCGTTCGTTAATCTAATTAACATTAAGAATAGGACGACGGAATTCAGCATTAACATTCGAAACAGATACTCAGCTTTCAAAAATCTTGATATAGACCAAATGAACGACCAATTAAGTGAGATATTTAAGGAAGCTGCGCTTGAAATAGGCGGCAAAGACGAAAAAGAAAAGTTCAGTAATCTTTCGGTCGAGACAAAAGAGCTTATGAAACAGCGTAGGGACATAAAAATAACATCAAACAAATACAAGATAGAATTAGTGGAGCTGACCAAGACGATAAACAAAAAGAAGGATGTGCGCAAATTTAGCATTCGAAAAATAAATGAAGCTCTGATTTCCGGCATTAGTCTTAAGGCGACAAAGAGGAGGCTCAGAATAGAGGAAAACCAAATGTATGCAATAAAGAAACCCGATGGAGAGGTGACATGCAATAAAAATGAAATTTTCCAAGTAACAGAAGACTTCTGCTACGACTTATACCACTCAAACGATCAACTACGTACGGAGACAAACACAACAACTGGAGACGATCCAAACAATACGGTAGAGGAAGTAAAAAGGGCACTAAAGGCATGAGAAGAGGAAAAACACCATTAGTGTAGATCTTATTCAAGATGCAGGAGAGATTGCGGCAGTAAAGCTGGCCAATCTTTTTAACAAATGTCTAAGCGTCGGTAAAACTCCGAAATCCTGGAAAAACGCAATAATAATCTTAATACACAAAAAGGGGGACACAAAAGACTTTAAGAATTACCGACCTATAAGCCTCCTTTCAGTAAAATCGTCACAGCCCGTATCACCGATACTTTTTATTCAATACAACTCATGGAACAGGCAGGGTTCCGCAGCGGATTCTCAACTGCAGACCATATCCACACACTAACCTAAATAAGAGATAAAACAAAAGAATATAGGAAGCCCCTGTGCATGGCATTCGTAGATTAAGAAAAGGCATTCGACTCGGTACAGATAGCAGCAGTACTAGATGTTACTCGTAAACAAGGAGTAGAGGAAATATATTGTAGATCATTAGAGGATTAATATAGAGATGGTACAGCGACCATCAAAATGCGCGCAGAAACCAATAAAAAAGGGTGTTATTCAAGGCGACACCATCTCACCGAAGCTGTTTACAGCTTGCTTGGAGGAAGTATTCAGGAAGTTAGATTGGAAGGAGAAAGGGATTAAAATAGGGAATGAGCAGTAAAGAAACCTAACGGAGAGTTGACATACAATAAAAATGAAATTATCAAAGCAATAGAAGACTTCTATCGCGACTTATACCACTCAAACAATCAACCACGTACGGAGACAAACACAACCATTGGAGACGTTCCAAACATTACGGTAGAGGAAGTAAATAGGACACTAAAAGGCATGAAAAGAGGAAAATCACCAGGAGAAGACGGCATAAGTGTAGATCTTATTCAAGATGTAGGAGAGATTGCGACAGTAAAACTGGCCAATCATTTTAACAGATGTCTAAGCGTCGGTAAGACTCCGAAATCCTGAAAAAAAACGCAATAATTATTTTAATACACAAAAAGGGGGACACAAAAGACATAAAGTATTATCGACCTATAAGCCTGCTTTCAGTAATCTACAAACTGTTCACAAAAATCATCACAGCCCGTATCACCAATACATTAGATTCAAAACAACTCATGGAACAGGCAGGGTTCCGCAGCGGATTCTCAACTACAGACCATATTCACACACTAGCCCAAATAAAAGAGAAAACAAACGAATATAGGAAGCCCCTGTGTATGGCATTCGTAGATTATGAAAGGGCATTCGATTTGGTACAGATATCTGCAGTACTGGATGCAATTCGTAAACAAGGAGTAGAGGAAATATATTGCAGATTATTAAAGGATATATATAAAGATGGTACAGCGACCATCAAAATCCACACAGAAACCAACAAAATACCAATAAAAAAGGGTGTTAAGCAGGGTGACACCATCTCACCGAAGCTGTTTGCAGCTTGCTTGGAGGAAGTATTCAAGAAGTTAGATTGGAAGGAGAAAGGGATTAAAATAAGGAATGAGCACTTAAACAATTTAAGATTTGGAGATGACATTGTTCTTTCCGGCGAGTCAGCAAATGAATTACAACAATTACTGAGCGATTTGAATAGGGAACATCTGAAGATTGGCCTTAAAATGAACATGAAAAAGACTAAAGTCATGTTCAACAGTCGAATCCCAGTCAAGCAAATACAAATACAGACAAATACATTCTGCGAAGCCGAGATAAAACGGCGAATCAAGCCAAGCTAGAGTGCTTTCAGTACACAGTATTATATATTACGAGGTCGTCTGCCATTATGAATGGAAAGGCTTAGATAAGGAGTTAGCTTAAGAGACAAAAAAAAGAAAAAGAAAAAAATGAAGAAAAGCCACATGGCTCAGAC
>NW_028234434.1:7503918-7513918 GCF_977035675.1 Penaeus japonicus
CGGGCGTCATGACGTACATGACTTTCGGGGATTTTTGAATCACTTTGCTATTTTATTGTGCTATGAAAAAGGAGTGAGTGATGATGGCAACTGTAGTCATTAATTACTGTAATTACCGAGTGTAAGTGGAGACTGAGCTAGAAAGAGGTATGCACTAGAGAGGAGGGGGCTGAAAGTGAGCAGGACCAAAACTGAGTATATGTGTCTGAATAGAGGTGGTGAGGAGTCAATAAGGCTACAAAGGGGGCAGGTGGCAAATATAGAGGAATTCAGGTACTTAGGGTCAATAGTACAAAGTAATGAAGACTGCGGTAGGGACATAAAGAAGGGAGTGCAACCTGACTGGAATGGATGGAGGAAGACTGCAGCAGTGATATGTGATAGGAGGGTGTCTGCAAGAACTAAAGGGAAAATTTATAAAAGAGTAATTCGTCCAGCCATGCTGTACAGAATAGAAAACATTCCAATGACAAAGAGGCAGGAAGCGGAGATGGAAGTAAGTGAACTAAAAATGTTAAGATTTTCCTTGGGTGTGACGAGGGTGGAAAAAATCCAAAATAAATATATTACAGGGACCACATATGTGCGGCATTTTGGGGAAAAGGCACAAGAAGCAAGGCTGGGGTGGTTTGGGCATGTGTGGAGGAGGGATGAGGATTATGTGGGGAGGAGGATGCTGGATATGGAGGTACCCGGAAGGAGGAAGAGAGGGATGTTATAAAGGAAGACATGGAAACAGTAGGTGTGACTGAGGAATTCGCAGAAGATCGAGCGCGTTGGAGAAAGATGATCCGCTGTGGCGACCCCGCTGTGGGAGCAGCCGAAAGAAAAAAAAGATACTCTTCATCTTGTATGATACGACTGTTCTTGATTGTAATATTTCTAAAATAAATTATATCAAGTAATTTACAGGATTAAATACATTGATACACAATAGGATAAGGAGAGTATTCAAAGACACACTCAACCCTCTTGCAGTCAGTGATGCCCATCACTTGTGGTATAGTAAGATTAACAAATTTTATGAAACATTTCATCCTTTACCAAAAAAAAAAAAAAAAAAAAAAAAAAAAAAAAAAAAAAAAAAAAAAAAAAAAAAAATCTCATGCTCAGGAGAGGATGGCACTCATATATGGCTCTTTTTAATTGTTCGATATACTTTTTTTTATTGATTCAATTTTTATTATTGATGGAAATATCACCTTTTGTTTGATGATTTAATCTATGTGCTTTGTGCAGATAAATTTGGCATATTCATGTATGGGACATATTTTTTTATGGAATTTTATATATTTTCTTTCACCAAAGATTTATTTCTTATATTGGAAGGGCTATTCTAATATTGACCATACATATTTATAGTTTTGTTCTTTATATTTTCATTATTTTATTCTGTACCAAAGATTTATAGCTGATATTGGAATGTCTATTTTTATATTTTGCATATATATTTTTTTTTCTAGTGTGAATTTGTATATATAGCATATATGATTTTCTAGTGTGAATAAAGCGACTTAAAACAAAATGTGTCTTTCCTTCTTTCCTTGTATATTTTGACTTCTTTTTCTTTTTAATCAAAGCATTTTTTTGCTATAAAAATTATGGCATGTTATCAGCTGCTATATTACATTTCTAAGTTTCACAGATATATTACAACCTATTTTTATATTTTTTATGAACACTTAATGAAACAATTAAAGTAACACTCCATAGGAGATAGAGAGAAAAGGAAGGAAATCAGCAATAGAGAAATTGAAAATGAAAGAAAATAAGAGAAAATGAGAAAGCAACTAAAAGAGAAAAGGGAGAGAAGGAATAAATAAAAAAAAGAAGAGACGAGGGAAAGAGGAAATGGTGAGAAGAGGGGAAGGGGTAGGGGTTAAGAGAAATAATAGAAAATAGAAAAATAATAGAAAAAATATAAAATGAAATACATAAGAAATAAATGAGAAGGAAAGAAGTAAAGACAGAAAATTAAAGTGAAAGTACAAAATATAAATAAATAAATAAATAAATAAAAATAAACGGAGAAGGAAGGAACAAAAGAAGCAGAAGGGACGAGGAAGAGGGGGAGGGGTAGGGGAGAAAAGGAAAAAATATATATACAATTGAAAAACAAAACAAAACACTATGGTTCTGACAACTTATTTATTGCATTTGTCAAGCCAAATAGACTCTTATTTATTGCCAATAGGGCTGCTGTCTGGCCCTCCAATGTGAATTCCTCGCACCTCATCGAGGATACCTTCTTGTATCTCCAGCATGCCAGATCCTTCTGTATGTATAGTGTTGGAACTCCTACTACCTAGCTTACTGAGAGCTGGTGTTTCGCAGGGACTTTGATGTGGCCGACTCTTCTCTTCTGTTTCTGGTCTAATGGTAGCAGGCCCTAGAGTTTCATCCTCCTCTATAATGACCGTTGCTGAATTATTGGAAGGTTTAATTAATCACATATTTTGTGTATGTTATTAGATCACGTACACAATGTCTTGAACAATAAATGCATGTAAAAATATTAATACTAGAGTCTAATTAAAGCTTTATGAGAATAAAATTTGGATTATATTTGGCTGAACTTTGGTTATGAATAAGTTTGGTTCAGTCAAGATCATAAGGATAAGCCAGAGTTGCAGAGCAGATGCTACGCCGGGCTTGTATGCACTGAGGCGGGCCCGCAGTCAAGATCGGGAAGAGCTTCATAGAACTCTGACTGCAGTGCATCCAAGATGCCATAAATTACAGCAGGGTCTATCAGCTACACCATGGCCTCCTCAGCAGGAGTCAGAGGTGAAGCAGTAGGTGGACCTCCCCCTGTAAATATCCTTACATTATTTTCAAGCCCAAGACCTGGTTCGCGTGAATAATGCCATATGCTTTGATATTATATAGTATTAATAAATTTACAAGACAGTTCACTTTTTAAGGAATACTACAACTTTTTAAAATAAGCTTCCTAAGTGTGTGATGTCGGCAAGTTTTATATTTTAGTATTATTCTGCATTGGATTATGCAAAATAGACTATTGAAAGAAAATTAAAAAAGTGAGGTTACCAAATCCAAAAAAACAAACTTGCTTTAATCACAACTTTCTTGGTTGTTTGATGAATCATTAAAGTTAGTTTTTTGCTTAAAGACATTTTGCATTAAATTTCATAACTTTCTTAAATCATAAAGGACAGAACCATATAAAGAATGTACAATCAGAATACTCACAACCAAATATGCGTCCATTGGGAATTGCTAAAGGCCTTCACTTCATGTATATTTGGTATGATAAATCAAATAAGGAAGCACTCATAGTTATGATTTGGCAGAATATAGAGCAGACATAATGACATTTAGTTACCCTATACCGAGCGACATGTCACTATTAAAAGAAACTGACTCATTCCTTACTTCAAGCTTCACACTTCCATAGACAAAGAGTTTTTTCCTCTCTAATACTTAGTTTCTTCTTAGTGTTGCTCTTAAAGTCAATATCTTTAGTCTGACTTCCTTCCCAGTTCAGTTCAGAGAGATTTGCGAAGAGTCGCTTCACCCGGGGTATATGCATGAGGCGATCCGGCCTCTGTCAGCTATAAGTGCTGACTCATCTGATCATTCTAACTGAATGCTTTCCGTGGCGGTTGGATTGCCTGTAGGCGCTCCAGTTACCAGGAAGCAGTTCAGTTCAGTTCAGAGAGACTCGCGAAGACGTTGCTTCGCCCGGGCTATATGGACGAAGCGGCCCGGCCTCAGCCAGCTGATCTGATCATCATAACTGAATATTTACCATGGCGGTCGGATTGACTGTAGGCGCTCCAGTTGCCAGGGGGCAAGTGACAGGCATAGCTGTCTAACCAGCCCAGCGGCTATCTCCTCTACCTGAGGAAGCGAGTTTGCTCACACTCCATCAGGTAGTTCTCTAATTTGGCGTCCGGCGTGCCACAATGATCACAGCGTTGCTCATCATGCCCAATTCTGGGTACAATCTGCCGCACACACACAAGGATAGCCTATTCTCAGTCTGTGAAGGCTAACTTCAGCACACCTTGTTATTCTGGGGGAGTGTATCAGTGACTCATAGCCTGTGGTGTCTGAGTACCAGCTGGCAGAGGGGGAGGTTCTCGTTTCCTCTCTATGTCACTGCAGGGCACCTACCTGCCTTGCAGCCATCATTTTATGCCTTAGCAGTTCCCGGCCTTCTCTGCCAACCTGTGAGCTAATTCGTTCCCTTTGATACCAACATAGCTCGGAATCCAGTTGATGTCAATGCGTCTACCCTGATCCAGGATTCTCTGAGCAATGGTGAGAAGCTTCCATAATAGCGACTGCCTCTGCCTGGAGTGAGGAGGCATTGTCAGATACCCGCATAGCTCTCGTTATACCCTATGCTGCAAAGCTGGCGCCTGCAGTGCGGGTGATGGGGTCTACAGAACCATCTGTGAAATAGGTTTTACTACCCGGCAGAGTGATTGCTGCGATATTCCTCTCTGCCTCATCCCTTAACAGAGGCGGTGAGTACTGTGTCTTTCTCCTTGACAGGCTCATGACAGAAAACTCTATCAAGGATCGTCCCCATGTGGGGCGGGGCTGTAACATAGTCAGGGTGGGGGAGGTCCATGCCTTTAACCAGTAGTGTCTCCTTGAGCTCAACAGTATCAGCACCTTGGCAGTGTGATACATTCAAGTGTTATTAGCAAAGAATTTGTGGTTCTGTGCAAGCCAAAGTTGCACTTTCTGTCTTAGCTGCAAGCCCGGCAGGGACTAAAAGTTTGGCAAAGATCTGAGCTGCCATCCGATCAATCCGGGTGTCCAGGGGGAAAAGATTGGCCTCCAAGAGGAGGTTGGTGACCTTTGTCCACCCAGGGGCACCCTGAACCTGGCAGCCTCATTTTGCATAATGTCAAGCTTTTTCCTAAGTCCAGGTTTGACCATAATCAGGGCAACAGAGGTGTAGTCCACGATGGGATGGACGTGCACATAGAAGGGTCTTACTATGCAATGGCCAGCCCCTAAGCACTGCCCTGACAGAGCTCTAATGACAAGAGTCTTGCCTTGGTCTGATATTTAATCTCAGAGCGGAAGGTGAGGTTCTCATCAGCCCATACACCCAAGTATTGGAAGACATGAACCCACTCTAGTTCTAACCCTAGGACTCGCAGTCTTTGGTCGTGGACATTGTGTTTCAGCACCATTGCCTTTGATTTGGCTACTGACGTCTTAAACCTGACTCTGTGGCATTCCTTAGACATTAGGTCCAGACAACGCTGGGCCTTTCTAGTTAGATTCTCATTTCGACTCCCAGTAGAGATAATTTCAAGATCATCGGCATATAAAATTATCTTGCTCCCCGCTGGGAGTGGAATGTCGAGGATGCTTAACATGAGGGTGTTAAACAGAGCCGGGCTGAGGGCCCCTCCTTGTGGAGTGTTATTCTCCAGGGGCAAATGCCTGGAGAGGTGACCTTGGAACTTCACTCTGGCTGTTCTGTTTCAAAAATAGTCACCAATCCATGCAAGCACTCTGCCTTTGATTCCCTTACGGATCAGGATTTGAATGGCGAGCAGGCTTACTAGTTCAAAAGCCTTCTCCAAGTCCAGGAAGACAATGACAGCTGGTGTTGCTGACAGTGCTCAGTAAGGTGGCCATGCTGTGAGCAGTACTCTTACTCCTTGTGATCCCATGTAGGTGCTCATGTGGAGGTCCCAACTTCCATTGGAACCGATTCAGTACCATTCTCTCTGCCGTCTTTCCCAGACAGCTACGTAGAGAGATGAGACAGTACCATCCCGGCTCCTTTGGTTTAGGGGTGGGAACTATGTCAGCCCTCTTCCAGCACTGTGGTAGCGAAGTCTCCCAGGACTTGTTGATAAGATGTAAGAATGCAAGCTCACCTTCATGTCCTAGGTGGGAAATGATGGGGTGGGAGATCCCATCACAACCCGGGGCTGACTGGGAACAGGTCTTATACGTCCGACATAATTCCCTCAGAGAGAACATGGCATCTGCGTCATCAGGCTCGACCACCTTTTCTCTGATGAGGGTATGCTTACTTGAAAGCAATTCCTCTTGGCATGTCCATGCCCTCAACTCTGCTGGTAGGCTGGCTCTACTTGTTCTGGCAGAGAACTCGAGTGCCAGTCTCTCCGCCTCTGACCGCGGGTCATGGTGGGTCTTTTTGGGGGCTGAGCGATTTGTGGCTTGTCTGATACGGTTCCACAGCTCTAAGAAGGAGGTTTGGTGGCCAAAGGACTCTCACCACTCCAGCCACTTTTCCTGCTTTACCCTCTTAGCAGTTTCCTGAGTATCCCTGAGAGCCTCTCTCTAAAGAGCATGGTTCTCAGGGGTTCTCTGTCTGCGGAAGTATCTTCTGCACATATCGATTCTGTGGTTGTCTTTAATCTCATCATTGTAGTTCCAAGCGTCTTTGAAACACCTGGACCATGGACGAGTTTTGGGGATGGTCTCTGAGGCTGCCTCATCTATGGCATTTACTAGTCTGGCCTAAAGTATACCCACATTATTGTGGGTATACTTTAGGCCACATTATTTAGGAGAATCATGCCATAGAGCCCTGTGTTGAAATAAAATGCATCTCCGTCGTTATTTCTCGTGCGAAATGCTTCATATTCAATAGGAGATGAGTCTATCCTATGTGCTCCTATAGTTCTTAGCGATTTTTAAAATTCGAGTCATTATTTTGCATTTATTGCTTCCCAAACGTGATTTTTCTTTGTGGTGAATAAATTCCATCATCAAAATTTTTTTTTGGAAATCTGGGTAAAAATAAAAATACTACGATATTCAAGCATTCCAATGAGACATAATTTTTTAAAATCTTACGAAAATTAAGGGAAGAGATAGAATTTGAATGTAAAATCTGTACAAACTGAGATACGGGCGTTTTAAGATTTTGAACGGTTTTCGTTGCCGAATTTGTATTATAAGATCGAAAACGCAACTGTAATTGTACTTACATGACAGATCCTGCTTCCAAGATCTTCCAAATCTTTATTCAAGTGCTTTAGGCTTCCCAGTCCCCCCCCTAAGGGTATTACACGCTCGGGTGACGCGGGTGTCATGGCTGCCTACACCACTCTTTGTCGCTGGGTTTGGTCTTAGAAGGCCCCGGACTGGTAAGAAGTGCCAGGAGCCACAGCTAATTTTCTCCTGTTTTTTTTCTTAGAGGATGACACAATTTTCCGTGATTCTAGTTGTTGCAGACTCTCCTCACTCTCCTCACAAGAACCAAATAAGCTCGTCATAAGGTTACCCCTCTTGTGGCCGAAGTTGTGTTCAAGTACTGTTACTTGCGAAATAAATACAACTCGGGCAAGGCCAGCAAACTTTGCTTTCGGACATTTGTTCCACACAGAACTGTGGAGCGACTCGTTGGGGTTTTGAGTCTGGCCACCCATACACTTCTGAAGCAGGTTGGGCGATGCCAACTCCCTGTACACTTGCTTCACTATGTCCTTTTCTTCGTACGTCATTTTTGAGAATAGGAGACCCATTCTTGTATGGGATGGAGGAACCTCTTCTTTAGCCACAGCCTGATTATACTTGCACCAAGAAGTTTCCCCCTTGGGGCAGTGATTATGGCATGGGTCCTTATCGGTAGCAGCGTGGTGAAAAAATTAGGCCCATGCTGCTTTTGCCTTCTCTTGAACAGATTCGTGTTTGTTCCGAAGGGCGATGACATAATAAGACTGCAATTTGTCTATCGCATCGTCGGTCAGTTTGCCTGCCAACAAGTTCCTCCTCTGATGTTTTCCTGTTCTTGTTGTTGTGTAAGTACTTGCATCCTTTTTGACCTTTCTCAAACGTGTCCCCATCCTTTTGTGTATGTGGTTGACACATTCATGTTTCATTACAGGACTGTGGGGATAGGGCCCTTTGCCACTATTCAGTTTCTGAAGGGCCAGGTATGCATTGCTGTCCCCATCCCCCACAAAGGTCACATACCGAAATTTCAGGTCCTCTGACCTTTTCCACAGTCGGACAGCCTCTTCTGCCTCCATGGCTCCCGATTTACCTTCGTAATTTTTCATACATTTGTGCTTGCGTGTTTTTGATGAAATACTGCATGTACGGCAGTAGTTGCAAAGCACTTCGAAATCGATGACGATTCCTGTATGTACCTCGATCACGAAGCCAACGCCAACATGTGATTTGTGGCCCCTCGTCATCCAGGTGCCATCAAATGAAACCTCGATGTTGAGGATGCCGTCGGCGTCGGGTTGATTGTCATGGTGATCGGTGTAGTAATCAAATACCGCTTTGTGAGCAGCGGCGTTTGTTTTCACGAAGTATTTGTTCATTTCGTTATAAATAATATCACAATGGTGTCGGTAGGAGCCTGCGGTAAAGGTCTGCCCTCGTATCACTGCAGCCCTTTTCATTATTCCCGCCCTGCCCGTTCCAGTTATGAGAGTCAGGTACACTTCCCTTACGTTGGTTTCAGTGATGCTGTGGCCTGGCAAACACGAAGGAGGAGACCGATTGAATGTTTTCCCACAGCTATTACAAATGACACTCATTGTCACATCCCATCTATTCCGTGACATGTTTACACTCACGGAACCACTGCACTTTTTATCAAGGCATTTGAAGCCTTCTAGTAGCCTTCCTACTTGAATTTCTGTGCTAATAAATCGAGGGCTGGAAGCTTTTTCTGAAAAATCCTCTAAAATATGTTTCTTTGTCATCATCATCCGTTTCTCATAGGGTGATGTAAGAGGAACAGGCAACTCGTCACTTGTTGTTTGTGTTTCTCCTCTTATCTCCATCCTGGAGGTGGAAGGGCGGGAGGAGGGGTCCATTGGTAGCAAAGCAGAGGAGGAGGAGGAGGGACGGGGGGACGCGACTGGCGATATAATTGTTGTCACATGTTGCCTCTCACTCATTTTTGCCTCTCGTGCTTTCTTCACGCTTTCTAGCGCAGAACGCAACTTTTTCTTACGCTTTGGCATGTCTGTACACTGTCACAAATATCACTATTCACTTACAATAAGCAATAAATGCAAAATAAGCGGTTTTTTACGAAAGGCACTTCGTGACGCGGCGTAGGTGTTACTCACACACTGCCAAGAGGCTAACTGATCTCACCTCTGAGTCATTAGCTGTTGCTGGTGCACTTGAGTTGACAAGTATTGTTTATTGATGAATTAACGAAAAAATCAATTTTATTCCATTTGCTCTTGAAAAAATGGCTAGATCTATACATCATCGGACGCAGCAAAATCTGTTGGTTCAGCAGCCACGCCTGCCGCATCACGACTCTGAGTGGGAGCCAAGATGGGGTGGTGGGCATTGAAGTCTCCCCCTATGAGAATTGGCTTGTGCACCACAGCAGCGCAGACTTCACTACTAACTAAGCTCCTACCTTTTGGCCTACTATACATATTGTACAGCTTGAGGGGATCCCAGGCCAAATGGGACATAAGGCATTTCTGGTACCTTATGTACACCGCAGCACAAAGGGATGATACCCCGAGAAGCGAACAGATTCCCCTGTTAGGGTCTCCTAGAGCATGACAACGTCAATGTTCCGAGATCGCACAATCGCGTGGAGAAGAGCATTCCTTGAGGAAAAGCTGTTGATATTCCATTGTAGTATGCTAAGATTAGAAGCTATTGTACTAATCTGAGTCCAATAAGTCTGTGTCAACAACGTCGACATAATCGGTCTCAGTGTCCGACGCCCCAGTGTGAGTAACGTCAGACATTTCAGAGTCTGACAACTCCTTGGTGAGTTCCTCACTGAGCGTGATTTCCTTACTCGACTCGTCACTGTCGTCAGGACAGGTCGAGCCATTAGTAGGGCTGGGTCTCCCAAGAGGTGGAGAACCCTTGGTCGCCTTGACCTTCATTCTGGATGGTAGTGGCTTCCTTACCCTTTGAGGATTGGGTGCAGGTTCTGCCAGTGTGGTCTTGGCCACAGGATGGGTGGGGAAACAAGTTTGGCCCTGGGGGTTTGTGGGGAGAGGAGTCTCGCCTTGAGTTGGAATGGGTTTTG
>NW_028234434.1:7528918-7536418 GCF_977035675.1 Penaeus japonicus
TATATAGATAGATAGATAGATAGATAGAGAGAGAGAGATACAAAAGGTCATATATTATTTTGATTAACTTCTCGTCTTGAGCGTTTTCTGAGCTCACATTTACTATTTCCCAATGATGATTATAAGCACTCTCTGTTATTACCAGCCAGGATGATAATGACGCACGCAAAAAAGTCATGTTCAAAAAATATATCAATAATGATAATCAAAACAATTTACAGCCTCGAGGATCACATAGTATAGTTAGATAAGGTCACCAGCAAGGTTATACTTAACATGACATTTCTCCAGTACCAAACACCCTCCGACACTTACCCTTGCCTGCTTGCCTCTGGTTTGATGGTTCCTTCAAGAAAATGGCGTGAATCGTCGAAGAACTCTGCAAATGCATCAGACTAATTAAATTCTTTATTAAGGACAAAATGCAAATGCGTAAAATATTGGGAAACTGGGTTACTGACCATCAGTGATATTATGATGGGGATTGTTTATGTATAAATCTACGGATTTGCGCTCCTCCTTTCAAGTATAATAGTGGACCCCCAGTACATATCGTTGTATGGTGTCCATCTCCGTAACTATTCCTAATATACCTAACTCTAGTTCCATCGAAAGTGATTGTGTCATGAATACAGTGCTGTAAATAGAGCAGAACTATGTACGACAGGGTATTTGAAGGAATCCCAGTACAGCAGTGCCCAGTACAGCTATAGAGACCGTTAGAACTGAGTGCCCTGTTGTACTCTGAGCCCTAATTCACCTGTCACGCAGCGAGCGAGGTACCGCGGTCATCCCCCACATGGGGTAAAGGCAATGTAACATTGAGAAGGGAGAAGCCTTGGTGGCCACCTCTCCCTCCCCTCCCAATGCTGAGCACAGCGCCAGTTTATAAACTCATAGTCATGAGAAAAGCAAACACTACAGCACTTCCTGCAGCTAATAAAGTTAATACTACCGATACCCATGTGGAAGGGACTGATGAAGAAAATGATAATTTTAGTAAGTTGTAAACCTAAAAAGAAGAAGAAGCAATAAAATATTATCAAGAACGCACTTGCACCGAGAACGAAACATGTTCGTCTCGCCTTTCCCGAAGGCACAACGAAATCAAATGGCTGGAATGCGTTGGCAACACCACTCCGTCCCAAGGGGAAACTCCCCTCGACCTCGTCCAGGGGACACTCTCTCACCTTATATTTATGTCGCTCGTCACCAGCAGATCTATATTGATATGCTCACTGGAGGACAAATTGGTGGGATTGCCTTCAAATCATGTGATGAGCCTATGAAAAGAGAATTATATGAGGAATACCTCGTCACACATTATGACAAGGAGGGTAAATTTTCCGAATAACGCCGCGTCACTAAATACCATAAATGTGGTATCGATGGATTCCCCTATACCTCTACTGTTCATATATAGTGGAAATAATGCGCGATTCCACCTCTGGACCCTACAATCTGAGTCCCGATAGTAGGGGAGGGCATAAAGTAGATCAGGGAAATTACGGGGTAAAATGTTATGAGATACCATAAAAATGGTATCAATAGATTCTTCTTAACCTCTACTGTTCATATATAGTAGAAATAATGCGCGATTCCACCCCTGGACCCCACAATCTAGGTCTCTTTTTTTAGGCACTATCTCATGCTACCTCGTCCTACGTCGGGGCATATTTCTTAGGCAAAATCTTAACTCAACTACCTACCAAACTTTGCTTAGGTTTTAATTTAGCCCTAGCCAAGGGTGGGCTTAGCCCCCCCCCCCTTTTGAGGGCACTTCGTGCAACATACCTTGTACATAATACCCTGAAAACCACCATCCTCGCCCTGAAAATCAAACATGGCTGTGTTTACGTATTTCTGGCTAGCGGTAAGCTGTGGAATGGAAACTCTCAATGAATTACCTGCATGAGCTGTTATTGTCTCTCGATAGATGGCGCAATATTCCCCATTGTTTACAGTATGATTAAACAGTGCCCTCTATTGAGTCGTAGTTTCCTATCCGGAGGCCGCTCATGCGCAGTAATGAGATTGCCGGCTTCGCATAGCATTTAAGTTCAGTTCCGGTAATCATGGCACAGTGTGACGGGTGCTCCTGGTCATTATACGACTTTATTCGCGATGTATGTGGCGAAAATGACAGATTAATGAACATTAGCTACAAACACGGTCTTGTCCATCGTGAAAAGAACTGCGGCCGCTGCGGTCAGGCATGGTACGCATGGTATGACCCGTGGCGGATGTGACAAGACCGTGGCGGCCAGGAGACAAAAGAAAAAGCGGTGTGGCTGGAGTGCCTCGGTGTTTAAGGGCTCTTTTTTCGAGAGGGTACACCTTGATGTTGAAACCTTGTTGGTCTTTGTGAATTACTTCGTCGGGGAGTGTTTCACAGTTCGGCTCATGCGGCATGAGCTGAGACTGGGGCTCGCGACCATTACCGACCGCTCCAGTTTCTGCCGGGAGGTAATGGTTCACTGGGCCCTTGACCAGCAAGGTGTCATCGGGGGCCCTGGAAAAATTGTTGAGATAGATGAGAGCAAGTTCGGGCGCCGCAAGTACAACGTCGGAAAAGTGATTGACGGCTTCTTTGGGATCTGCAGGGAGACACGCGATCTTTTCCTCGTCCAGGTAGAGGATCGGACCAGCGAGACTCTCCTTGCAGTAATCAAGGAACGGATCGCCCCGGGGTCGATCATCATCTCCGACTGCTGGAAGGCCTACAACTGACTCTCTCATGAGGGATACAGACACCTGACCGTCAATCACACTTACAACTTTGTAGATCCCGACACTCTCGCCCACACCAATACCATCGAGAGGCAGTGGAAGGAGGCGAAAAGAAAGATGCCGTTATGCGGCCGCAGGAAAAAACATTTTTTTGGATATTTAGCAAGGTGCATGTTCCTCATGCGCTTTGATGACATGAACACCCGGTTGCACCACTTCCTGCGTGCTGCAGCATCTCTCTACCCGCCGGCATAGATTCCCTCCCTCCAGGGGGGGGGGGCGAAGCCCCGCCTTGGCTAGGGCAAACTTCAAAACTAGGCAAAGTTAGGTAGGTAGTTGTTTAAGATTTTGCATACGAAATATGGCTGGAATTCATATTTTACCCCGTAATTTCCCTGATCTACTTCATGCCCTCCCCTACTATCGGGACCCAGATTATGAGGTCCAGAGGTGGAATCGCGCATTATTTCCACTACATATGAACAGTAGAGGTTGAGAGGAATCCATCAATACCAATTTTGTTGTATTTAGCGACGCGGCGTCATTCGGAAAATTTATCACAAGGAGTTTGCCATCAGGCCATCAGAGTGTATAAAGTTGGCCAGCCTTCCAAACGAATTCGAATCATATGGAAAGGAGAGCAGCCACCTCCCAGTACATACACATTTTTCGGAAAATATATGCCCACCAGCCACGTGCATCTGTGGAGGGCATCCCCTGCCATATGCTACAACTGCATGGGAAGTGGCCATGTAGCTAAATACTGTAAAAATAAGGAATGCTGTGCAGTACGATGCCAGCAAGTGTCCATGCAGTATTGTAGAAACAGAGGGTGCCACATGCTGCAGATGCGGGATGGCAGGTGTGACTCCCTGGCACTGGGGGTGCAACCTTCCTGACCTGAATCAATTCAAACACTAAAAGAAAAAAATACAACTTTAATTAGTCAGATGGTAACATTGAAAGGAGATATTAAAAAAAAAGGACTGTCAGTGTCGAGAGGCCATCGCTGCCATCAATGATAAAAGGACCCGCGATGACACACGGTGTCACGATACCAATTCCTCCATTAATAGTGGTCAGTATGAGGGAGCCTGTGTTGATAATGAGGAAACGCAATGTCAGGATCTATGTGACACGGACTCAGACCGGGAACCTGATGAGGCTTCTGGTCCCCGAAGTGCTATCAACACACCATTTGGAGGGGACTGTGCTACGAAGCGGAACAAAGCTAAGAATTAATAGTTTAAATGGTCAAGTTTACTTTTAAATTGATGTCTGCCCTCTGTGAGAAGTATGGTTATACAGCTTATGTGTGTTTTCTGTGAAGTAAAAAGCATTAGCACAAGAGGATATTACAGTATTAAGTGTAGCCTATCAAATAACAAGCCTTCTCATATATGGATAAATGTACAGTCAAATTCTTATCATGGAGTAAGCATAGCATTAAGCCTAGGATTAATGACCTAGAGGTTTATATTCGTAAAAATAATGATGATGTAATTTGTGTACAAAAACTGTTTGCGACTGCTACTAACATGAAAATAGCACCTAAACTTCGAGGGTATTGCTCTTATGTAAATAAGCCATGGCGGGTTTGTTTACTTATTTAAAGCTAACACTGCCACATGAACTAGTAAATAAGTCCGAGAAAATCGACGTGCAGTTCTATCATTTAAGAATTCAGACTTTTCTCTCTCTCTCTCTCTCTCTCTCTCTCTCTCTCTCTCTCTCTCTCTCTCTCTCTCTCTCTCTCTCTCATTATATAGTGTGTATGCCAGGAGCTCAAAGTTTCTGACTAGTTCTCTACCCGATTTTCGTAATCAAGGAATATTTGGTATGGGGGATTTTTATGTTAGTCACACACAATTTGGGGATCACCATAGTAACAACATTGACGAAGAATTTAAACATTTCGTCAATAGAAGGTCAAGGACTGTATATGACACAGATAAACAGACTCATTTGGCAGGTGGCAGGTTAGATTATGTAATTGGCAAATATCTTGTGCTTGGTAATATTTGCACTTCACTGCTTCGAGAGTTAGACAGTGACCACTTTGCAATCCTAATAAAGCATACTGTAGACAACAGCACCCAGACCTAAAATTACAATCCCACCAGGAATGGAGCATCACTTCAAGGCACGTGTTTATGACTGACATAGCACCTATGTCTTAACAACAGTCGAAAATTACTCTCAGAACCTGATAAAAGTTGTCCCTGACAACTACAATACTTGGGTCTGCCTAAAAAAAGCCCCCCAGTCCCTCATGCACCAAAGTGGATAAATTACACCATCTAAAGTAGGGAGCTTAAACGAGATCAGGATCTTGATAATTGTTATTGGGATGACATGGCATCAGAAAATCTCTTGAGCTAATAGATAATTCAGAGAATTAAAGGCTCACATTCGCAGTAAATACTGGGAACAATTCCTGCAGAGTATTAACCACCAAACGGTAGCTGAGGTATGGAAAAAATCAACAGGTTGTCAGGTAAAGCTGTCGCCACTCCACAGTACCACAGCCCATTAGTACAGGCCAATTTGTTACTGGAGCAGTGGGCCAGGACCTCCCAGCTGAATTCACTTCCACTGAGGATAAACGATTAACTTAACAACATAAAAATAAATAGAAATTTTGAAATTGCCATAGCCTGTTCTGCTACCGACCCCTCCGACTTTACCGAAATAGCTGAGTAGGAATTAAATAGTGCACTTTGCAAGGATAAGGCGAAGCAATGGCATTACTTTGTGTACTTTGCCTCATTGCTCAGGTACCAGGTAAAGCACTTTTACATTGTTATAGACTAAACTTATCCCAAGAAATACTCCCAAGGTCCTGGACAAAATGCTTAATAATTCCTATACCCAAACCGAACACTGATAAATACCGACCCATCTCACTGACCTCATGTTTGTGCAAGGTACGTAAAAGAATTATTTTGAGCAGACTCATGTATCGCATACATACCAAGTTATTTCTCAGGCTATATGGATTCCTCCCAGGACGAAGCACTCAGCACTGCTTTACGAAGTACTTGATAAATTTTCAGTAAGATATGCAAACAGTATTTCTCGGTCTTAAATCTGCTTTTGATATTGCAAAAAGAGAATTTATCCTTGAGCAACTGGCATGCTTTAGTACTCTAGGAAAGCTTTTAACATGGATTTAAATATATTTATCAAACCGATCAGATCATGTTCTCTTCAGGAGTATCAAAAGCTCATACTCTTAAAATTTTTGAGCTTGGCACGCCTCAGGGGGACGTACTTAGCCCCATGCTATTTGACATTTTAATGCACAGACTATGAAGTTATATACCATTTGAGGGTAGTGATTCCATTATTTATTATGCTGATGACATCTTCATTAAATCTTTATCCTAGGTTAGAATGCAACAGATTCTTAATGTACCGTCAGCAAAAGCTACTGATTGCGACTTCATAATATTAGTTGAAAAAAACAAACAAAAAAAAAACAAGGCACTCAATCCTATTACAATCTCATTGCCAAACTTTCTAACAGATGACATTAAGCTAGATATGGCCGTTCTATTCCACCGTGGAAAATGTCGACAGTGAACGTATTTTATGCTAATGTCCCTAAAAGTTAGCCAGCTATACTTGAACTTAAGCTGAATAATGACTCTGAGTGCTACACTGATGGATCCTCACAGTCTGGAAACAAAGCAGGATGTGCTTATGTTGTAAATAAAAACAATGTTTTGCAGCTCCAAGATTGTAGGGGGGTTCATGACTGGGCGTGTCCTACGCTAACTGAGTTGGCAGGAATACTCATAGCCACAGACTTTCTGTTAACTCTAGGCACAGGAGTAATTTTCTGCGACTCGCAGAGTGCTCTTCAGGCTCTGGAAATATTGTAAATGATATACGAATAAATGACTGTGCCAATGAATGGGACCATCATATACATTTTGTGTAGATACCATCTCTTGTTGGAATCCCTAACATGATCACGCTGCTGGCCTAGCTAGGGCAGCATGTAATAAACAAAGTGTGGATATAGACTTTGGCATACCTCTTGCTAGAATCTCACACTTAAAAGAACATTCAATAGGGAGGGCATGATAGAGCTGACAAATTCTGAAAGACTTCAGAACTGTAGCATAAAAAAATACCAGTTTTCGTAGTAGTGATTCATTTATGGCTTATATAAAACAAGAACAAGAAATGTGATATTGCAACTGTAAGAATTAGAGTTGGATACAGAATGTCAGTTCAGATTGCAATGTAGAAGAAACCAAAATGCAAAATTTGCAACGAAGAATATAAACGAATACTTGCATGTGATATAGCCTTTCAGGCCACCTGACATGAGGTATGCAGAGTTATGTAATTATTTCATATCATCAACTGTACTAGAAAATGTACTTAAGCTGTATCCGAAATTCGGTATGCGATATATTAGTACAATCATTTATCAAATGTATTAAAGCTTGCCCATGCCTGTACAGGTAGCCAGGGTAATACATAGCGAACTAAACTAAATTAATAATGTACCATAATTGAACAAGACATATTTCGCGCAATAAACAGTGAGAAGTGAACATGAAAGGTTATATACCTACGAGAACACAGGCTTATTTTTGAAAGATTTTCATGTGCTCAGTAAAGAAAATTTATGATCATTCTATTTATTTTAAGATTATTCTTTGTTAATATTATCATCATAATCATTATCATTATCATTTTTACTGTATATTATTATATTTAATATTAACATTATTGTTGTTGTTTTATCATTAT
>NW_028234434.1:7606418-7608918 GCF_977035675.1 Penaeus japonicus
CACGAAAAGGGGAAACTTAAATATTGATCAGGAAAAGGTATGTCTATTATTATTGGGTGCGTCGACTTTTATTTGTATATTCTAATCACAATTGTAGTTATTGAAATTAATTATTATTAATTATCATACGAAATTATAGTTGTCGTCATAACCACAATTCCAAGCGTAATCACAACCACAACAAAACGACGACCCGATAACGGCGACTGCCCGTGTAACTCCGAAGTAAAACCCCGCTTTCATTATCACAAGGAAATTGATCTAACGTGAACCTCGTTACGAAATCCCGCGACCCCGTGAATACTGTCTCGCGCATGTGAGGTTACGGAAAGCACACGCACTGGAGGCACGTTGCAGGAAATGGCTTTATTTCCTCTGGCCAGGCATATTTCTCGATACTGATGCCTTTATTAGCTAATGTGTCGTCCTTATTTCCCTCTTAATCCGCGTATTCGTCTGCTGATTTCGCCATTGTGCGTGGAAGTAGATGTATTTTGTATCTTTCATTTTTATCATTACTTGTACTGTACCCGGATTCATTGTCAATATCCACGGCTGGTGTTGTTATTTTTGACATTGTTATTATTGATAATGTAATTTTATCCTTAGCATTGCAATTTATTATTTGTTTATATATCTAATTATTTATTGTAATTATTTCTTGTTATTATTATTAATGGTGGGATTAGTGTTGTGGTGATAGTGTACTTGTAGCAGGAGTAGTATCATTGTTCTTCTTATTGTTGTTGTTGTTGATAACATTACTATATTATTGTTACTATTATTTGTATCAACATTATTAGTATTAATAGTAATATGAACACTACTGATAATATTTTTATCACGAATATGATGATTATTGCTTTTGTTGTTGTTCTTGTTATATTACTGTCATCATCATCATAGCCATAACAGCTATTATCATTGTTATCACTAAAATTGTCATTATCCTTATCATTATCATTATTGTTTTGGTGATTATAAATATTTTTTATAGTTATGATAATGATAATTATCATCATCATTATGATGATGGTGGTGATGATGATAATAATGATGATGATGGTGGTGGTGATGGGGATGGTGATGATGATGATGATGATGATGATAATTATTATAACCATTATATATATTGCTATCATCATTATTATTATCTATGTTATCATTGTTCTTGTTATTATTACCATATTTATTATCACTATTATTTTATTGTTCTTGTTGTCATTATCATAATTGTAATCATCAACATTATCATCATCGTCAGTATGATTATTAGTATCCTTATCATCATCATCATCACCAGCATCTTCATCACCATCTGTTATAATTGTTAATATTAACATTACTATCATTATGATGCTGATGAGAATATGATTCTTATCATGAGTCATATCATTGTCATCTTATTATCATATTTATCAGCATAGTCATCCTAATCTTCATAATCATCATTACCCTCATTACATTGTTTTATGAATGCAGAGCGATTGCAGGATTCATTCTCTCCATAAATAATTTTCCTCTCGTTTCCGCGTAGTTGCTCTATTGATGATAAACTTTGCAAATATTTTCCCTTGATTTTGTTGTTGTTTTTCACTTTTTACGATAATTGTCTTTTAGTGTGTGTCATGAATACAAATACGTAAACAAAACCTGCAGATTGATAGCATTATGCATGGCAATGCTAATTCAACACATTCGTTACAATCCCAGAAAAACATGTGATTCATCTCATCATACGTACATCGCTCGCTCCCTCTACTAGTACGACGGCTTCCGCATTCGCCAAAGGGAACCCCCTTCTAATCCACTTTACACAACGCGGTATCGGAAGAGATCCCTTGATTTGCACATTCCATTAGCTAAGTGCAAGTCAGTGTCGAGGTTGGCAGAAGGTGACACCGTGGAGGGGGAGGGGAGGGGTCAGCCGGCAAAGGATGATGGGGGATAGGGATAGGTAGGGAGTGGAGGTAAGGGAAGGATTGAAGGGGAGGGAGTGAGGGAACAGGGAGGAGGAGGGGGGTTGTGGCTGTGTTGCAGAATGGCATTCCGACCGTGAATCAGTCTAGAATCTGATGATAAGCTCAGCTCAGTGGTGTATATGAAAGATGAGCATGTGTGACCTTTGGATTTTCTTTTCTTTTAAGGGGGATGTATAATCTTTCTGTCTTTCTCTTCTATGAAATTTTTATTCATAGAGCTATTTTTATTATTCTAGTCAATGTTACTCTTGTCATTTTTGTAAAGTTCGACAGTCTGCGTTTTAATATGCAGGACGTTATAAACTATATGTTTATATATGTTATTCCTGTAGTCAAGTTTTATGTTTTTCTCCTCAATAATGTGTATAGATGCACTCACAAAGACTAAAAAGTTTCCCATCCCTCCTATCTCGAGCCCCCCCGCCCCTACACACGCACACACACACACACACACGCACACACACACGTGCTCAACCTCTCCCCTTTCATCGCAAGGCGCGAACAGGAGCTGGGTGAAG
>NW_028234434.1:7623918-7626418 GCF_977035675.1 Penaeus japonicus
ATCGCCTCGGATGTGGGTAAAAGCGCCACCCCTACGTACTAGCTCATATACGATATGCTTGTGTCATGGCCGTTAGCCGTTCCGTATTCTTGTGAGATGCGCAAGGCTACTCGTATCTGTGGTGATCTCAACGAGTGACAGTTCCTGGTATAGTCTCTGTTATTGATTACGTTGACCGTTTCAACTACATATTACATATCCTAGAGACAAGGGGCTAAGGAATGGTTCGCTTCTAAATGCTTTTCATTAGGATATGAGGCACGGTGTTCGCTTCTGCACTCCGGCCACCACGGTAAGCATGTTATGTTTATCCAGTGGGACAGTTATAAACAGATGAAACTAGCAAGCATGCTTTACCGTAGCGGTTCCCAACCTTTTCAGGCCACATTCCGGGATATGATATTGTGTTTATTTTTTATTTTTTATTTATTTATTTATTTTTTTTTTTATTTTTTTTTATCAAACATTGCAGTATATAAAATCGATATATTCTAAAAGTTACTGTCTGCTGCTACAACTAGGTGGCACAATTATTGGGCATTTTAACTTATTCCACAACACAGAACATACGCATGACATAACTTAGGTGACATTAAATTTCAAAACTCACACCTGGCACAGTGTGATTAAATTTAGCATGAAATTCTTAGTTACTGCAATTATTAAGGTACAGAACTGTAATTACAGAAGCGGTGAATATCAAGTCATCAGTTTTAGCAATTTGAATAGCTTCTAGTTCTGCTTCAAAAATGATATAAACTGCCGATGCGGCGAAAAAAGAAATATATATAAATAAATAAAATAAAAAATAAGTTTATTAAAAGATGAGACTACAGTTTCTTAATCCTCCTGGATTCCATATTCAGGCCAGATCTGATATTCTGACTTTCTTCCTCTTAAAATGATAGCAAGCATAATCTGAAAAAAAAAAATGCATTTATATCCGTTGCCATCTCACTTATGAATACGCGAAAAGGATGGGGCCTTGGAAGTTATTTCTCTTCTACTGGTGTTTGCATGATGGGACTGAGAATATCACGAGCTATAAGGAATATAAGATAACTGTAGTTGCCATTTACCACCTTTGTATCCACTACACCTCCATTGATTACTAACTAGATACTGATGTGGCAAGCAACATTCAAGGGGGACACTTGCCACCCAAGGCCATTCCCTGGACTCGCCCCTAATTGTGGCAGTGTAATCGCCAGTTCTGATCCTTCCCTTTTGGTAAACAACTGCGGGTATATTGGGGAGTTATGCATTATGTTTAGTGACACTAAACAATTAACATAGGCATCAATATTTATAGTTGTTTTACACCCGTGAAGCAACTCCCGAATACCTTTCCCGTAGTCAGTGGTGAATTAGTGGATGTATTTCCCCCCAACCTTTGTTTAATGATTAATTTCAATTACAAGATCCCCTTTTTTAATCACGTCTTCACTATGCTTGTGTTTGTATTTGTTTTCGTTGTATTGAGACAAATCAAAACACCCAGAATGCAACAACCCTGAGAACACAGAATATAAAGTGCTAGCTTATCAATTTATTATGAAAATTGGGATGACTGCGCCCTGATGCCTTGACGAAGCTGTAAATGCAAAAGGCCTCCGGCTGTTCGTGTGTTTTCCTTCGTTATTTCATTTTCAACTAACTCCCATACAGAGCTACCAAGCCCAACACTTCTTTCCATGAGGATTTTTCATGCGCGTTTTGTCGGTCTGGACGCCCTTGTACGCACTGGCTTGGAGGTATCACTGGACCAGGAAAAAAAAAATACATCTACATATCTAGTTTGCTACCATGGCTCTTTTGTCGAGATGAAAGGTTAACTGAGGGACAGATATTAGCTGTTGTAATCTGTCTGAAAAAGAAAAAGAAAAAAAATATAATGAATATGATGTATCAAAGTATTGAGTTCTTAACAATCCTCTGATTCGACATTACATTACTCAGTCCCTAATAATTGACAACAAACATTATAACATTTCTGCTCTTGCCAGTAATAGTAGGGTATATGACACGCCATACTTTAGTGTTTACAGTTAACAGCAATGCTTTATTAATAAAAATGAATTATTACTTGCAATGGTAAAAACACTCGCAATACTACTGCTGCTGCCACTGCTACTGTATCCACTACTACTTACTACTATTACTATTATTACTCGCAGCATCGCTACCACTACTGTAACTATTACTACAGTAATGTGGTGGAAGTAGTGTATCTGCCTAATATTTAATACATTTGTGAAAGTAACAGAAAGAGCCTCCGTTTTGACGATTCGATGGCCGTGTCGCCGCACCTCGCCTCCACCGCCCATCCTGATATGTGGCGGTGGCATTCGAACGTGGTCTTCCGCTGTCGTTTAGCCAAGCCACCTGAGCAGGTACCTCTATTACCGACGTTGCGCCGGTGAAATAATCAGTTCTTTTGCAATGATTGATTTAAGCTGATTTTCTGTACACAGATTGTACCCATGTTAGAGTATTATTT
>NW_028234434.1:7636418-7641418 GCF_977035675.1 Penaeus japonicus
ATATATCATCTATATATATATATATATATATCCTATCTATTATATATATATAATATTATATATATACATACATATATAAAATTATTATACTCTATTATATAATATATATATTATATATAAGTTATATATATATATATATTATATATATATTACTATCTATATATTAAATATATGATCATATAATAGTATTATATTATATATCAGTAAATATATATCATATATTATATATATAGAATCATGATATATATATATATATATATTATTATATAATACATAATAATATATATATATATATATATTATATATAATTGATATATAATGATATATATATTATATATTATATATATATTATTATTATGATTGTATCCTATTCTATCGTATCATATCTATCTGTTATATATCGCATACATACTTTACGATATTGAATATATATATATATATATATACTATAGGATTTTCTTCTATATATATTATTCTCTATTTTTTATATAGTATAATATACAAACATCATACATATCATATAGTATATATATATATATATAATATATATATATATATACTTATATTATATATATATAAATATTGATATAAATTTAGAAAAATCTGCATGGCGTTTAAGTGAAAGACAAGCAGGACCAATGGACTTGAACGGGTATTGATTGCTTCCCATTCAAGCAAGGGAGCCCCATGGATGTCGTACGGTAACTGCTAAGGCAAAGGCTGGAACAGCGAGAAATTTGTAGTTAATTGCTATACATCAGATGGTAAATATAAAACTATTTTAGCAACAGGCAATAGCTTCGTTATTCATTTGGTATTTATACTATTCAGGTCTTCCATATCTTCTCTTGGGTCATCAATTTTGTTCTTTTCCTAATAAAACTGAACAACTTTCAAGCATTATTCTCATCATGCACTCATTCTAAGGAAAATTTAAAGAGCCAAGTCTCTATAGCTCGAAGGACGAATTAATGCTAGAAAAAACCGTAAACATTAAAGGTGCAGAAAAATTCTGAAGTTATTGAATAATGGCGCTACCTTATCGGTGTCTGTCAAACCGTCAACCTTGATAGATTAATCCTGAAGTGAACCGTGCTTTTGTCTAATATTCTAACACACACACACACACACACACACACGACAGCTACACATTCACACATCACACACGACACAGCACAGCGTCACATATAATAGTAAGGTGTATATATATCTCGATAGAATAATAGAATAGATGGATAGTATAGGATTGATGGATTTAGATAGATCTAATATAGGTAGATAGGATAGCTGGATAAGATGAAATAGAAAATAAGATATGTTTATATGATGTATAAGTAACATATATACATAATTACATATATTAATTATATAGTATATATATACAATATATATATAATGATATATATTATATATGTAATATATATAGCCATATAACCTATAATTATAGTTAATTATAGTATATTAGTATATAGTATATATAATATATATATAATATATTATATATAAATGTATACTATAATGTGTGTTTATATATTTATTATAGTATATATATATATATATGATATATATATATAAATTATATTATATATATTGTATTATAGGTATATGGGGTATGGGTAGATAGAGAGATAGAGAGATATGTATATGTATGACTTGTTATATCTGTTATATATATGTATATATATATAGTGCTGTATAATATTATATTACATATATATAGTAGAATATATATATAGTATATTAATATAGTACTGTATAGTATATACTTTTATATCTTATATATATTATATATAATATAGTATATATATATAGTATTATATATGATATAATATAATATTATATGTGTGTGTGTGTGTGTATATATATACTATATATATATATATATATAATATATCTATATATACACATACAATATATATATATACTATATGAATATAATATAGTAAATATATATATTATATATTATTATATATATATATATTATATATATATATCATACATACCTATATAATATAGTATATATATATATATATCTATATATAAATATATATTTAATAATATTATATATATATATATCACTATATAGTATATACTATATATGTGTGTATATGTATGTTTGTATTCTTGTTATTATCATTGTTATTGTCAATACTGTTATGGCTATTACCATTAATTTCGATACTTTTTATCATGCATATATATTTCATTTATCATTATTAAATAGATATTGCTTATCACATTATATAACATGTTTTTTTAAATTTTTTTATTTTCCCCCAATGTTTCAATCTTGTCATTATTATAATCATCATTATCTTTTATTATTACTATTATTATTTTTATTAGTATTATCATTTATATTGTTGTTATCATCATTACTATAATCATCATAATAGTAATAATGACGATAGTGATGATGAGAATAATGGTAATAACGATAATTATAATGATCAAAATGATAATAATAAACATGATAAAAACAATACGGATAATAGTTAGATATGATGAAAGTAATGAAAATAATGATAATTATTGATAGTATTGATAATAACATTAATGATTCTGATATAAATGATAGTAATAATAATAACATTATAGTATTGATAATAATATTGATAATAATATTAAAAATAACAATAATGATAATATGATATTAATGATAATAAGAGTTATGATAATGATACTAATAATGACACTAATCATAATTATGAAAATAATGATAATGAAAATAATGATAATAATAATTATACTGATAAGAATAATGACATTAAGAAAATAATGAAAATTATAACATAATGAAATGAGGAAAATAATAATAATCAGAAAAAACAAGAATGATAATTATAATAATAATAACGATAATAATAATAATAATAATAATAATAATAATAACAACAATAATAATAATAATAACAATAATAATATTAATAAAAAATAATAATGATAATGATAATGACAATAATAAAGTAATGATGATGATGATAATAATAATAATAATAATGATAATAATAATAATAATGATAATAATGATTATAATGATAATACTGCTGCTGATGATAATATCGAGTGGTGTGTTCTAAATCATGGGGGTAGTATGAGAAGTAAAGAGCAAATTAGAGGGCAAAATTATATATGCATTTACTCTAATTAATTAACGAAACAGGGGGATAAACTTAAAACGAAGGTCTAGCTATGATTCATTTGAAGTATAACTCATCAACTGCATAGTTAGGGTACGTTCAGTGGTGCCCCTTTCATCCGTTCTAAATGCTGTATATATATATACATAATCATAATTTTTGTTTACCTTTTTTTTTTTTTTTTTTGTCTGCATTTTTGTTGTCCACGTTGCATATGGCAGTTCCAAAACGGCTATTACGTATGCGAGACACCAAATCTGCCATATACTTTGCAAGATGCCAAAGACATTTTCGTAAACTGCATAATTTAATAAACGAAAAATATCAAAAATGTCCATATCCTGATTCGCGGCTGAAGGTCATCAAAAAAGTTGAGATAGACGAAATCACTATCGTCAAATTGCTGTTGCTTTTTTTTTTCCTTCTTTCTTCTATTTTTTTCCTTTGTTTTTTTTTTTTTTGTCAGGAACTGGTTTTGGTGTCCCGTTATTATATAGATCTTTCCACAATAGTTTTATACTGAAACTACGTGTTCGGCTATGGAAATGTTCTCTCATTTCATATTGGTCTTTATTAGCCTAGTCACAAATGCTTGTTAGGGCACTGACGTTCCAAAAAGAATTTAGATGATAAGCAAAATGGGCATTAAGAAGAGTCAAAGAGATGTAGCGAGAGATGAGGGGACGCAACTATCCCAAAACATACTATTAAAACTAATGATGCTTTCTAATCCGACGTGTCTTGGCCGGAATAACCTTTGGAGACGAAACAACATTAGGTCAGTTCAAATGGCAGAGAATGAAATAGTATGTGGGGCCGTGTTATTAAGATTTCAGGTTAAATATCATCTAATCAAATTTTGTTGCTCAAAATTTCTTGCTATTTACTATCACCCAGCTTGTATCAAACTATTACGGAATTATCTTTTTGAGACAGAAATATTCATTGGGATACCTGTTAATCTTAGGCTACTTATCTTTAAGTCGTTTCTTAAGCGGGCAGTTAAAAGAAATAATCCGTGTCTGTGGCTCCGTCACATAGTTATTGCCCTTATGTCTAAAGATTCGAATCAATGCTCTGCAACCAGCAGCTTTTCCTGAATCTATCACATAAGAAGTGGCACTGTTCCAAATCAGAATCCTGTGATTCCTGAATTATTACAACCCAGCAACCTCTCTTTCTGAGTGTGTCTAGTTTGAAAATTTGGTGAACCTTTCTTGCTTTTTAATTGGGTTTTTATTTTTTTTTTTATTAATTTCAGTTTTGTTCTTATATGTTCATATATTTACTTACAAGTGGTGTGTGTGTGTGTGTGTATATATATAAATATATATATATATATATATATATCTATAGTATATATATATATATTATATATATATATATATCATATATATTATAATTATACCATAACAGGGCACACACAACACACACACGGACACACACACACACAGCACATATTATGATATATATATAATTATATATAGTTGATATATATATATATACTTATATCAAACATATAACTATATATATATTAAATATAGCATATATATCAATATATCAATATATTCTATAAGATACAGTAACATACATATCAATTTATTGTCACATATCTAACTACTCTCTCTCATAGCGATCTACACTCTCGTGGTCTTCTCTCTCTACACTATCTATCTAATCTATCTATCTCTTTATATATATATCTATATATAAGTAAATAGGATGATATTGATATATATCATATATATATATATATAGATAAATAATTATATATGTGAATATGAATACAGATGAGCAAACAACTCTTCTCTCTAATCATCCTGGAAACGATCTTCATTCTCTCTCTCTCTCTCTTGCGAC
>NW_028234434.1:7693918-7696418 GCF_977035675.1 Penaeus japonicus
GGTAATGCATATTTCCTGACATAAGGTGCCAGACGACTCGCTATCCGGAAGCGATTCCTCTTAAGAAAATCAGTGCTTCGGCAATTGTTTTTCACGACTTTTGGGTTACCACAGTTTATTCAAACCGATCAGGGCAGTCATTTCTTATCTTATTTTTCAACAAGCAATGGAAGTCTTGGTTATTGAGCATCAGATTTCAGGTGCATATCACCCAGAATCACAAGGCGCAGTTGAAAGGTTTCATCAGACTCTTTAGAATATGATCAGAACCTACTGCCATGACACGGAGAAAGAGTGGAATGAAGGGATTCCGATGTTGTTGTTTGCTGTCAGAGAAAGTGTTCAAGAGTCTTTGGGCCTTAGCCCTTTTGAGCTCGTCTTTGGTCACTCTGTAAGAGGTCCTCTGAGAATTTTGAGGAAAGAGAAGTGGCTGAGTAGTGAGGGAGACTCAATTATTCTGAAATATGTGATGAAATTTCGATCTAGATTAAGCAAAGCTTGTGGACTGGTAAGAATAAACCTAAGGCTCAGGGATGCATGGAATCTTGGTACGATAAGAATACTAAATCTCGCTCTTTTTCATCAGGAGGATAAAGTGCTGGTCTTCTTACCCGTCCCTGGACTGTCGCTGAAAAGGCGTTACTATGGTCCTTATGATGTGGAGGAAAAAATAAGTAACTTAAACTATGTAATACAAACTCCAGGGAGACGTAAGAAAACACAATTGTGTCATATCAATCAAATGAAGCCATATCTCAAACGGAATGATTTTTCTTTAAGGTAAAGGTAAACATGCAGAAATCATGGTAAATCTAGATGATGTGCCCCAACCTAAAATATGTAACTCTGAAAATTTGAGAGATTTGACATGTAAGATTAGTCATTTACCCGAGCCTCTGCAAGATGAGTTAAGCTGTTTGCTACATGAATACTCCCATTTATTATCTGATGTTCTGAGCAAGACTAAACTTATATATCATGATACTGATGTTGGTAGTCATTCACCTGTCAAACAGCATCCTTATAGGATTAACCCCTTAAAACTGGATCAGTTAAGAAAAGAAATAAGTTACATGTTAGAAAATAACATCATCGAGCCTAGTATGAGTGAGTGGAGTTCTCCTTGTATATTAGTTCCAAAGGCAGATGGATCTATGCGATTTTCTACTGATTTCAGACATGTAAATTCATTAACAGTTATCCTATTCTCAGGATAGACGATTGTATTGATCAAGTGGGTAATGCTACATTTGTAACCAAAATTGATCTGTAAAAGGGATATTAGCAGATTCCTCTCACGGAACGGGCGAAACGCATTTCAACTTTTGTGACACCCGATGGATTGTATCAATACCGTGTCCTCTCGTTCGGTCTTGGAACAGCGCCTGCAACTTGTCAGAGGCTAATCAACAGCGTAATAGCAGGTATTGACGGTTGTAAGGCATACCTCGATGATGTGATTATATTCACTAATAACTGGAATGATCATATAATCAAGCTAGGGGCGCTATTTGACAGGTTAACAGAGGCGAATTTGACGGTTAATCTTGTTAAAAGATATTTTGCTCAAACAAAAGTTACTTACTTAGGCTATATTGTAGGTCAGGGTCAAGTTAGCCCTTTGAATGGAAAAAAATGAAGCAATAGATAACTATTCTATACCTAAAACAAAACGAGATGTGATGTTTTTTTTTTTTTTTTTTTTTTTTTTTGGCATGGCAGGATATTACCGAAGATTCTGTAAGAACTTCTCAGATGTAGTAGCTCCACTAACAGATTTACTAAAACAAAAGTAAAGTAAAGCAGGAGCTGTACTATGCAAAGCTGATAGAAAAGGTATTGATCACCCTGTATGTTTCTTTTTCAAAGATATTTGATAAACATCAGAAAAAAAAAATAGTCAACAGTGGAAAAGGAAACCCTGGGTCTTATTCTAGCACTCGGGCATTTTGAAGTGTATGTACTGTATATCCTGCCTTACATCCTCTTAAAGTTTATACAGATCATAATCCTTTTGTTTTCCTGCCGAGGATGAGCTCTAAGAATCAGAGGGTCATGCGGTGGAGCTTAGAGTTACAGAAATATATTCTTGATATCCGCTATATAAAAAGAAAAGTAAATGTCATAGCTGATGTTCTGTCTAGAAATTAAATTACCTTACAATACATCTTTCATTTATATATATATATATATATATATATATATATATATATATATATATATATATATATATATATAGCTAGATATAGACACACACACATATATATGTATATAATATTATATATATATATATATATATATATATATATATATATATTATATATATGATATATATACATATATGTAAATATATATTAGTATATATATATATATATATATATATATATATATATATATATATATATATATATATAGATATAGACACACACATATATATATATATATATATATATATTAATATTATATATATATATATATATATATATATATATATATATAT
>NW_028234434.1:7741418-7743918 GCF_977035675.1 Penaeus japonicus
TATTATTATTATTATTATTATTATTATTATTATTATTATTATTATTATTATTATTATTATTATTATTATTATTATTATTATTATTATTATTATTATTATTATTATTATTATTATTATTATTATTATTATTATTATTATTATTATTATTATTATTATTATTATTATTATTATTATTATTATTATTATTATTATTATTATTATTATTATTATTATTATTATTATTATTATTATTATTATTATTATTATTATTATTATTATTATTATTATTATTATTATTATTATTATTATTATTATTATTATTATTATTATTATTATTATTATTATTATTATTATTATTATTATTATTATTATTATTATTATTATTATTATTATTATTATTATTATTATTATTATTATTATTATTATTATTATTATTATTATTATTATTATTATTATTATTATTATTATTATTATTATTATTATTATTATTATTATTATTATTATTATTATTATTATTATTATTATTATTATTATTATTATTATTATTATTATTATTATTATTATTATTATTATTATTATTATTATTATTATTATTATTATTATTATTATTATTATTATTATTATTATTATTATTATTATTATTATTATTATTATTATTATTATTATTATTATTATTATTATTATTATTATTATTATTATTATTATTATTATTATTATTATTATTATTATTATTATTATTATTATTATTATTATTATTATTATTATTATTATTATTATTATTATTATTATTATTATTATTATTATTATTATTATTATTATTATTATTATTATTATTATTATTATTATTATTATTATTATTATTATTATTATTATTATTATTATTATTATTATTATTATTATTATTATTATTATTATTATTATTATTATTATTATTATTATTATTATTATTATTATTATTATTATTATTATTATTATTATTATTATTATTATTATTATTATTATTATTATTATTATTATTATTATTATTATTATTATTATTATTATTATTATTATTATTATTATTATTATTATTATTATTATTATTATTATTATTATTATTATTATTATTATTATTATTATTATTATTATTATTATTATTATTATTATTATTATTATTATTATTATTATTATTATTATTATTATTATTATTATTATTATTATTATTATTATTATTATTATTATTATTATTATTATTATTATTATTATTATTATTATTATTATTATTATTATTATTATTATTATTATTATTATTATTATTATTATTATTATTATTATTATTATTATTATTATTATTATTATTATTATTATTATTATTATTATTATTATTATTATTATTATTATTATTATTATTATTATTATTATTATTATTATTATTATTATTATTATTATTATTATTATTATTATTATTATTATTATTATTATTATTATTATTATTATTATTATTATTATTATTATTATTATTATTATTATTATTATTATTATTATTATATTATATTATTGTAATATTGTCATCATCATTTTCATTATTATCATCTTTATCATATTCATTATCACTATTTATTATTGTTATTGTTTTTGGTATTTCATTCCTAATTGTTACTTTTACTATTATTATTATTATTATTATCATCATCATTATTATTATTATTGTTATTTTTATTATTATCACCATCATCATTATTATTATTGTTATTATTATTATTATCACTATTATTATTATATTTATTACCATTATCAATATCATTGTTATCATTATTACTAATGCTAAGTCTCCCGTTTCTCTTTGAGCAGGTCTCTATCTCGTCTCAGGCAACAGCCGCATGACTTCCCGCTGAAAACAGAGACAAAGGTGTCTTTTTTAAAAATAACAAAAGTATCATCAGTTCTTGGAACTTTGTTTTTTATTGGTCGTACATAGTAGCAAATAAAAGCTACGAGTTAAACAAATTTAAGTAGAGTTGGGGAAAAACATCAGAATATCTGCAATTTTTTTTTGTCTTTTGCTTTTCACTTTCCTAACTGTATACCTGTGGCTACATATTGCTTCGTCGGGATGTGCTTTTTCAAACTATATCATAGGATCAAGCACTCAAGCACCAAAATAACTGAACCAGCTAAACTGTGTTGATAAATACTCCGTTACAGTACAACTGACATCTCTTCGCCATCACTCTCAGTGAAAAGGGCAAAGCGTTATAAAACCGGAAAGTTCGTTTTAAAGGCAGAAGTGGCTGCCAAGTCTGGAAACCTGGTATACAAACAGCAAGCGATTTTCCAGAGCTAAGGGTTGGAGCACTCTCATTAAACGCACGCTTTATGGGTCCATCAATCTTGCTTTTATGTCGGTTTCATGTTTATTAAGAATGATGCCTCCTACTTGACTACAGTGGTTGTGTGAAATGTATAAAGGAAAATCAGAAAAAAATCATGGAATTGTGGCCCGTTGAGATTAGCAGGCATATCTGCAGTTCTCTCGCAGGGC
>NW_028234434.1:7773918-7788918 GCF_977035675.1 Penaeus japonicus
GACTTTTTAAGTTATTGAAGTGTCATGCTCACTCAAAACCTTCTGGGAGGCCTGCCAGGTCGGAAGGTGAAAAGTCTTTGTTGATTGTTGATTTATTCTTCTTCTTCTTATCTGTGAGGGTGAGTAAGTTGAAGAGGGTTGGGAGGAAGGGGTCTGGAACTTGGGTTTGGGTTAAGGATAAGGAATCTTTATTATTTATTCATTAAATATAGTTAGTAAAAACCAAAATTTTTTTTTTTTTTTTTTTTGAAGCGTGATAAAGCGGAAGAGGAAGTGGTGAAAGGAGCTGGAGAGATAGTGAAAAGAAACTTGGGAGGAGATAAAGTGAGAGTTAGAAAGTTAAGTACAGTGAAGAGAGTATTAGCTTTTTATTTAGGATTGGTCTTGAGGAGAAGGAAGTTGAAGTGAATAATGGAAGTGAGTAAAGTGAAGAGGAAGTGATGAAGGGAGCTGGAGGGATAGTGGAAATTAAATTTGCGAGGAGATAAAGTGATAGAAGGAAAGCTGAGAAAGGTGGAGAAAGGAGAAAAGATAAGTTGTAAGACCAGGAGAAAGAAGTCAGAGAATAGCTTGCATGTGCGCCCTTAGTAGCTGAACAAAGCCCCGGGTCAACCCCTCGGGAGGCAGCCAGAAACCAGAACACCTAGCAGGCTATTTTTTAAGGGATTTTTTTTTTTTTTTTTTTTTTTTTTTTTTACATTCTGAAGCTCTGCCCACGCTGCACTCGCCGACCTCGCACTTCACCTCTCATGCTATGCATGATGTGCCGTGCTTGACGTTGAAGTGGAGCCCTGTGGGTTGGCTTGTAGTCTTGGTTAAAAGGTGTTAAAAATCTTCATTCTTCATTCTTGAACTTGCAGGTCCTCTTGAAGTTTACTTCGTTCTTGTCTTCTTATCTTCTTTTAGGTTCTCCTCTTCATGGTTGCCTCCTTACATCATCGTCTCCTGTACCTGATGCCGTGAATATGGCCTCAACTTCTTCAATGCCATTGATTCTGCTGAGGCTTTTGGGCCACCAGGCATGTGTGCCTTCTGGACGAACGTTGAGGCGATTGTAGAGCTCCTCATCCTCATCTTGGATTTTTGTCCATCTTCTTCTGGCTTGATGGTGGAGTCTCTGTTGATCGCCTCGATCCTTAGTCTTTCATGGATCTCTCGTGCAGTGACTACTTCAGGAAAGCGAATATTCAGAATCCATTTGCCTGCCTGGTTCTGAATAGTCTGTAGCTGCATCATCTGCCTTCTGGAAATGGTGTGAGTAGGCACTGGCGGGTATTCCATGATGGGCCGCACTAGGGCTTTATAAATGTAGAGCTTGGTTTCATACTCAGTGTCCTGGAACCTTCTGATCTTGTTCAGCTGATGTTTAGCTTTGGTTGCTCTTTCATTTATGGTGAGGGACAATTCCTCTTCTGCTAATTGTTAGCCCTAGTATCTTTCTTTGTCACAGTAGTCCACTGCTTCCTCGTCCACTATCAGATCTGCTGTCTTGAATTTGGCCACAGGAATGACTTGGAATTTTCTCATGTTGGTTGAGATCTTCCACTGTCTTTCGTATCGATTGATGGTCTCTATGGCTCTGGCAGTTCTCAGTGCCATCATCTCGATCGATCTCCCTTCATACTTGATTATCTGAGTGATGTCGTCGGCATACATATAGTGATTGCTGCCGTGTGATGGTTCAGGCAGATCTGCTGTGTATATGGTGAACAGTGTCGGTGAGAGGCAGCTTCCCTGTGGAACTCCACTCATGAGGGGAATTGCTTCGCCGACTGTATTGCCGACGACTATTCTTGCACTCCGACTTTCAACAAAGTCACACAATAGCTTGGTCAAGGACGTCGGGAGGTTCAGCCTGATGATCTTAAGTTTTCAGGCCTGTGTGCCAAACTTTGTCGAAGGCTTTGGCCACATCTCTCAGAACCACATTGACTTGGTTCCTTTCGCTCATGGCATTGGCGATTTCTTCATATATGATTGCAATGGCTGTTGATGTTCCTCTGCTTGATCTGACGCCATGTTGCCTGGGATTTTGCAGATCGTTAATTTCCAAGGTATTGCGCAATCGTGAGTTTCATATCTTCTCAAAGACTTTGCCTGGGACTTCCAGCAGAGATATTGGACTGTAATTCTCCACTTTTCTTGTTTTTTTTCCGGGCTTTAGGTATCATCCTGATTCTTGCTTCCTTGAAGTGGTCAGTGAGAGAGGCATTGTATAAGTTTGCCAGTCTCAGCAACATCTTGTTTGGAAGATTTTGCAGGATTGTTTTGTTGATCCAGCTTTTGCCTGGAGCAGTTCTATTCTTGAAACTCTGAATAGTTCTTTTGACATCTGTGGGGTTGATCTTGGTCATTAGTGGATCTGTGGGGTCCAGTTTAGTGAAGTCAGAAGCAGCTTCTGGATATAGGAGGTGCATGTGCCTTCCTATTTCCTCTATGATGGTCTCCTCGAAATCACTGTCAAAGTTCTCTTCTTCTTCTTCGGTAATTCGGAAACAATTTCTCCAGTAATTTCTGAACAGGATTTCTTGTTCTTCTTCTTCATAAATCTTCTCATCCTGTTCGTTGAGGAGGTAGCTACTTCTGCTTTCACTTCTTCCCATCAGTTTCTTTATTCCTGACCAGAAGGACTGTGGATCTTTTCGTCCCATTCCACTTTTCGAACAAGTTCTTCCCACTTGTCATTTGCTGCTCTCCTCCAGTGGTTAGAGAGTTCTCTTTGCCAAGGAAAGCTTCTATATCTTGCTCTCAGGTCTTGTGTCCATCCATGAATCCCTGCCATAGTGCTGCAGGTGATTCGACTGTATATTTAGCAGTCTTACTTCAGCTGCTTAGCCTTGGATGGGGGATAGTCCTGTGGTTGCTCTTGGGTACATGAGAGCAAGTGCAGCTTCAACATCGCTGTACCACTTTTCGACTTCCTCGTCAATCTCTTCCAATGTTGCAGTCCTCAAGTTGGGCTGCAGGCTTAGACTGGAGCTCATCCTTGAATCCTCCCCAATTAGCTCATTCAAAAGTTTTTTTTTAGAATCTGCTACAGTTTAGGCTTTTCAGGATTGGACGTTGGATGATATCTTGAGGGATGATGGGCAGGTGATCACTGGTGCTTGCAGGGCCTGGTTCCATGATCACGTTGTGATGGGCTTGGTTTCATTGCACAGTGCAATATCTGGTAATTGGTTGCTGTGTTCCCTGTAATGTAAGTAAAACAAAAACAAAACAACAAAAAACTACAAAAACACAACAAAAAAAAAACAAAAAAAACACTACAGAAAGGGGAAGTCTGGTCAAGCATGTGGATTAGATCTCCATCAGCAACCATTCTAGCAATAGACATTGCCAAACCAATGTTGCCTGCTCTATGTTTAGCATTGGATGGTTGGCATTGAGGTACTCCCACTATGTATTTGGGTAAATACACCTTCGTCGAAGTAGGCTGTACAAGTCTTGGCAGTGGCACAATTGCCCTTCTTGGAGGCAGATACATTGTAGCCACTTTACTATTGGACCTCTCCCCCCCCCCCCCCCCCCCCCCCCCCCCCCCCCCCCCCCCCCCCCCGGGGCTGGTCTCTATCTCCATTGCCAGCATTCGTCAAAGTCGTCGAGAATCTTATGTTTTGATTTCTCTTTCTGACAGCTATTGCTATCGCCATCGCTCACTTGCTTCTCCAGTCTACTGTTCCACTGATAACATAAGTAGGGGAACAGTTTCAGAGCCTGTCTGTGTCCTTCAAACCATGACTGTTGATCAGGACTTATACAACATCTGCAATTTAGGGCTCACCCCCCCCCCCCCCCCCCCCCTAAAAAAAATACATGCCCGACAGTTCGGTTCATTCTCCTACGGAACCATAGTCCACTTGAGGACGTTCTGCTGAAACTAACAGTGATGGTGTGATTCACTTGGATTTGGCTGGCAGGTCCATCTTCATTGCCTCTCTTGGGACTCATGCATAGCCATTCCTCCACTTCTTCATTTTTTTTTTATGTAGGGAGCCACTGCAGGGGTCGAGGTAGGGTGATACGCCTCCACACCAACGAAGATTTAGGAGGGCTAGCGGCCCATCAATTCTCCTATTCTATGATAATGGCACATTCAATCAGTATTTCACGCTTCTAGATTCTGTTGAGATAGGAGTATTTTCATACTCGTGCCATTCTTGATGTATTCTGCAACATCATCATCATACAATATTGCCGTTTGTAACGGTTTTCCCCCTATCTCGGCAGTGTATCTCGTAGATGACTCCTACAGCTGTTGCGCCCTTTGCTTATCCCTGGCCTTCTTCACATAGCTTGCAACTGTGTGGGGGATGGCAAACCCTCACATACTGAGGGTGCTGGTGCAGTGGGCTCTTCCAGTGGCGGCATTTTCTTCTTCAAGGACTTTGCAGATCTGGCATTTCTTCTTCTTCAGGTAGACTTCTGTGGGGGTTTCTGTAGGGAGCATAACCCTCAGGATGCTCGGCCGAATTTACACTCATTTGGAAAGGTCCATACTCAGGGAGGTTATTTCGACCCCCCCCCCCACTCAAGGCAATACTTTGCTTTGTTCTGCAAAGCAGCCTGAGTTGGGCAAGGTTGGCCAGTGGGGCGTGCATTAGAGCTGATCAGGGTTTTTACAGCCAGATTGTATGTGGCAGTTGCATGATTTGAGGTACTGCAGTTTCACTTGATGGCCGTTTTTGTGATTTCGGCTGTGGCTTTGGCAGTTCTCTTCATATTGTACTTTTCTCAACCTTTGCTTGTAGCCTTTGCTGTATTCTATGACCACTTCCACCTGAGTAGTCTGTTCTCCGTTCTGTATAACTTGCTTCATCTTGCTTCTTTTCTTCTTACTTTAGTTACATTTCCCTTCCTTCTGATGGGACAAGCACCAGGAAAGAGTTCACTATGGTCGCCTCGCACAGTTCAGGCATTTTTTGGTGGTGCTCTTGCATGCAGTAAACCTGTGACCAAGGTTTGTCCACATTCGCTGCATAATTTCATCCTGAGTTCTTCATTCTGTGGCATTTTCCCGTTTACATGGCCCATATTTCATAGCAAATTCATGCATTGAATCACTCAGGTCAAAATCGTTCTTTGCCTCGATCTCTGTGGGCCGGGTTATGCTGTAGTTGTATGAGATTAGACCTTGTTCCTTTATTTTTGTTGGCAGTCCTGTATGTCCCTGGGAATCGAGAAATCTTAACGATTCGTGCCTGAGGTAGCAGTCTTATACACTATCGTCAACTTGTCACAGCTTTCTTAGTTGTCTGACCAGTTCTTTCCTTGATCTCTTCGTGCGAATGCTAGTGATGTATAAAGAATCCACGTTCTCCTTTATCACGATTGTCATCTTTGCTTTGGTCTCAAGGGGCATCTGGGTTCATAGCCAGAGTTTTTCAGTTTGCGGCCGACGAAACTCTGGGGACATTAATTTGCAGCATCTCTTGAGATGTCCTTAGGTAATGAACGAATGATAGCCATTCCTTGAGTCTATAATCCTTAAGAATGGATGCCATTTATTGCCGAACATTTAACAGAGTTTAGTTCCTGTATGTCGCTCCTGGTCAGAGTCGTATGCCTTCAAGATTTATCTTAATCTTGGTTGTGGAGAGCCATGGTTCCACTAGGCGTGGGGGCCCCCCATATCCTCGTCTGTCCAGTGAAAAAGGTCCAATTCCTGCCTGTGTTGCCAGATTTACTTCCTATATCTGAACACACCTCCCTCTTATCTCTGGAGGAGCCTAACCAGGTTGGCTATGCGTAGACTAGTAGATTTCTAGCTGGAGTTGGCAGGAGATCTGATCATAAAGAATAGAGAGTGGCCATGCCGTCCTGTTCCCTAAGCGCTAAAAAGGTAGGCAGCCGTCGGTCCCGGAGTTGTGTTTCTTACAGTATCCTCCGGACTCTAGGGACCCCCCTTTTGAGACCCCGCCTTCGCGGCGGGTAAACCGCAGGCGTTCGCGCCTGGGGTCAGAAACAAACGGTGTTATCCTAGACGCCGAAAACGTGGTGGTTAAAGGACAGGGGGGGACAGGTGTGTTGCCTACAAGGATCTCTTGTTAGCACCCGAGGTGCTTGGCTTGGGGTCAGAGAAGAGCGAGTGTCAAAACCCTGTACTCGAGCTGAAGGGATCTCTTTTAGTTATGCCAACTCCTTAAACGAATGTTAAACTCCTGGTACATAAGTGGTACCCACTTAGGACTGGAGGGTCAGGTAGTCCAAGGTACATTCTTCTTCTCGTTGCTATAAGTGGTTACCCGACTTTAGGCTATGTAGATTATAACTCTTCCTTCAAAGAGTATCTCTTGTAGATTCTTCTCTCTTTCTTGCTTGGAGGCTTCTAGATAGCTTCACTGGTGTGTCAGAGTAAGCTGGAGCAGTGCTGTATTTCAGTGCCGTGTTGATGGTCACTGTTATGCTGTCATCACAAACGTGTGTCCCCAACACAAGTACGCCGTTTCCAGGGACACACCTACAACGCTCTCTTCTGCCACCAATGGGGGGGGGGACACGACCATCTGCATAGATTTGGTCAGCTGCTGCTCGCAGTCTGTTGCCTTCGCGATGATGACCATGCCCGACACAATTTGGTGGAATCTTCTTTCATCAACACCTGCCAAATTTTCAACCTTAACAGTGGGTTCTTTTCTCCTAGCTGAATGAGGCTCCTAACCTCCCCTCCTTCTCCAGCTTGTTACTCTTACCCCGGAACAAGCCCTTCACAACAACAGCCGACCCTATGCTCCTGACATGACCTCCCCTGTTCCGTTCCTCTGGTCCGCCGCCTGCCTCCTGTCCGTTCTCCTGTCCTCCCTGACTCTTCTTGCAGCCGGTTTCTCCCCCCTTTAGCCTTTTTATATAACCTCTTTTCTCTTCCCTCGCATCAGACCTGAAAATGGGATCCAGATGATCTTGAAACTGTTTTCTAATATCAAATAAATCTTGTTTTGGTATAGTTGGTTTATCTGCCATTTATCAACACGTAAAGTGTTTTGGCAAGTCATATACTATATATAAATTTATACATATATATATAAATATATATTGATATAACATATATATATATTATTATATCAAATATATACATATATATATAAATTTATAAATATAGATGATATATATAATATATAGCATATATAACACATAAATACACATTACACACACACAATACCTATATATACAACATATAATATTTATATATATATAGTCACAAATATATATATATATATATTATATATATATATATAAAATATTATATATAATATATTAAATATACAGAAATATATATGTATATATAAAATATATATATAAATATAATATATATACACCTATATATATATCTCATATATATATATATATAAAAATATATATATATATATATAAATATAGAAGTAACATATACACTCTCCACAATATATATACATGTACAGATTATAATGTACCGAAATATATGTATAAAAATATATATATATATATATATATATATATATATATAGTATATAATATATTTATATATATATAACATATATATTTATATATAATGTTATATATATATATTCTATTATTGATATATATATATATATATATATATCATATAAATTTATATATATATATTATATATAATATATATATGTATATACTTGTATATATAACAAACATAAAAATCTTCACTCATTTCATATAGTATGACCAGATGTACAAACAAAACACCTGATAATATAGACACACCTGTACATCATATATATATATATATAAAATAAATCGTATATATATATATATATATATATATATAAATAAATATATATAATATATAAATATACATTATATATATATATAATATATATATATATATATATATATATATATATATATATATATATATATATACATATATAAACACAAAAACACACACTCACACACACACACGCATTACACACACACACATATATATATAATATATCTATATATATCTATATATATATATATATACATATATATATACATATATATGTATATATATATATATATTAATTTATATATATATATATATATATATATATATATTGGTGAGTGTGTGTTACATAAACATATATATATATATATATATATATATATTTATATATATATATATATATATTTACATAAACATATATATTATATATATTTCTAATATATATATCTATATTATATATATATATATATATATATTATATATGCATACATATATAAACATACACACTCACACACACCTACAAACACACCTAGACACACACACACACACAGCACAAACATATATATATATATATATATATATATTTTATATTAAAAAATATTTTTTTTCTATATTACTATATATATATATATGTATATATATATTTATATATATATACTATATATGGCAGATAAACCCACTATACACAAAACAAATTTATTGAAAATGAGACAACAGTTTCAAGATCCATCTGGATCCCATCTTCAGGTCTGAGGAGGAAGAGAACAAGAGGGTATATAAAAGGCTAAAGGGGGGAGAAACACGGTGCAAGAAGGTCAAGCGAGGACAGGAGAACGGAAACGGAGGCGGCGGCGGAACAGGGAACGGAACAGGGGCAGGTCATGTCAGGTCATAGGGTCCGGCGGTCTGTGTGAAGGGTGTCCGGGGTAAGGTAACAAGCGGAGAATGTGGGAGGATAGGAGACCATCAGCAGGAGAAAAAACACTGTTAAGGTTGAAATTTGGCAGCCTGTTGATGAGAGAAGATTCCACCAATCTGCGGGCATGGACATCAGCGGAAGGGAACAGAATGCCAGCAGCTGACCAATTTATGCGATGTTCTGTGTCCCATTGGTGGCAGAAGAGAGCGTTGTTGGTGTGTCCCCTGGAAACGGCGTACTTGTGTTGGGACACACGTTTGTTGAGAAAGGCGCCAGTTTCCCCGAAGTATTGCTTCTCACAGGAGGAGCAGGGGATGGCATAGGTGCCTATCTTGGCAGACGAAGGAGGACGGGTGTGGACCAGGTTGCGGCGGAGAGTGTTAACCTGGCGAAAGGTAAGCCTGCAGTTGAGAGGGTGCAGCGAGCGACGAAGAGAATGGATTTCCTCGGTATAAGGAAGGCTGAGGACAGGCAGGTGAGAAGTCTCTCTGGGGGGAGGATCCTGGTAGAAGGTACGTCGGGCGTTGGAGAGCGCGGCGTCAAGGACGAAGCGAGGGTACCCCAGCTTGCCGAAGGATCGACGAAGAAAATCGATCTCTGCATCCAGGTGCTGTGGGTCACAAATGCGGAGAGCACGGAGAAAGAGAGAGGTGGCGACACCTCTCTTAACATGGAGAGGGTGGTAGGAGAAGAAGTGTATATACATCCCGCTGTGCATGGGTTTTCTATACACTGAAAAAGAGAGGGAGTCACCTGAGCGGTGGACTAAGGTGTCCAAGAAGGGGAGCTGATCGTCTACCTCCCATTCGACCTTGAAACGAATGGACGGAGAGAGAGAATTCAGCTTATCCAGGAAGTCCGGGAAGAGAGCAGGATCATGGGGCCAGAGGGCAAAGACGTCGGGGAAACTGGCGCCTGGCTCAACTGGAACTCCCACCGAAGTGGAAGGGGACAGTTAAGTTAGACGAAGAGTTCAGGTGAAGATAAACAGTCAGGAAAATGAAGGAAAGTTGTAGTAAAAGTAGTGGGAGGACGAAACTCCCTGTCTGACTTTTTAAGTTATTGAAGTGTCATGCTCACTCAAAACCTTCTGGGAGGCCTGCCAGGTCGGAAGGTGAAAAGTCTTTGTTGATTGTTGATTTATTCTTCTTCTTCTTATCTGTGAGGGTGAGTTAAGTTGAAGAGGTTGGGAGGAAGGGGTCTGGAACTTGGGTTTGGGTTAAGGATAAGGAATCTTTATTATTTATTCATTAAATATAGTTAGTAAAAACCAAAATTTTTTTTTTTTTTTTTTTTGAAGCGTGATAAAGCGGAAGAGGAAGTGGTGAAAGGAGCTGGAGAGATAGTGAAAAGAAACTTGGGAGGAGATAAAGTGAGAGTTAGAAAGTTAAGTACAGTGAAGAGAGTATTAGCTTTTTATTTAGGATTGGTCTTGAGGAGAAGGAAGTTGAAGTGAATAATGGAAGTGAGTAAAGTGAAGAGGAAGTGATGAAGGGAGCTGGAGGGATAGTGGAAATTAAATTTGCGAGGAGATAAAGTGATAGAAGGAAAGCTGAGAAAGGTGGAGAAAGGAGAAAAGATAAGTTGTAAGACCAGGAGAAAGAAGTCAGAGAATAGCTTGCATGTGCGCCCTTAGTAGCTGAACAAAGCCCCGGGTCAACCCCTCGGGAGGCAGCCAGAAACCAGAACACCTAGCAGGCTATTTTTTAAGGGTTTTTTTTTTTTTTTTTTTTTTTTTTTTTTACATTCTGAAGCTCTGCCCACGCTGCACTTCGCCGACCTCGCACGTCACCTCTCACTGCTATGCATGATGTGCCGTGCTTGACGTTGAAGTGGAGCCCTGTGGGTTGGCTTGTAGTCTTGGTTAAAAGGTGTTAAAAATCTTCATTCTTCATTCTTGAACTTGCAGGTCCTCTTGAAGTTTACTTCGTTCTTGTCTTCTTATCTTCTTTTAGGTTCTCCTCTTCATGGTTGCCTCCTTACATCATCGGTCTCCTGTACCTGATGCCGTGAATATGGCCTCAACTTCTTCAATGCCATTGATTCTGCTGAGGCTTTTGGGCCACCAGGCATGTGTGCCTTCTGGACGAACGTTGAGGCGATTGTAGAGCTCCTCATCCTCATCTTGGATTTTTGTCCATCTTCTTCTGGCTTGATGGTGGAGTCTCTGGTTGATCGCCTCGATCCTTAGTCTTTCATGGATCTCTCGTGCAGTGACTACTTCAGGAAAGCGAATATTCAGAATCCATTTGCCTGCCTGGTTCTGAATAGTCTGTAGCTGCATCATCTGCCTTCTGGAAATGGTGTGAGTAGGCACTGGCGGGTATTCCATGATGGGCCGCACTAGGGCTTTATAAATGTAGAGCTTGGTTTCAGTACTCAGTGTCTGGAACCTTCTGATCTTGTTCAGCTGATGTTTAGCTTTGGTTGCTCTTTCATTTATGTGAGGGACAATTCCTCTTCTGCTAATTGTTAGCCCTAGTATCTTTCCTTTGTCACAGTAGTCCACTGCTTCCTCGTCCACTATCAGATCTGCTGTCTTGAATTTGGCCACAGGAATGACTTGGAATTTTCTCATGTTGGTTGAGATCTTCCACTGTCTTTCGTATCGATTGATGGTCTCTATGGCTCTGGCAGTTCTCAGTGCCATCATCTCGATCGATCTCCCTTCATACTTGATTATCTGAGTGATGTCGTCGGCATACATATAGTGATTGCTGCCGTGTGATGGTTCAGGCAGATCTGCTGTGTATATGGTGAACAGTGTCGGTGAGAGGCAGCTTCCCTGTGGAACTCCACTCATGAGGGGAATTGCTTCGCCGACTGTATTGCCGACGACTATTCTTGCACTCCGACTTTCAACAAAGTCACACAATAGCTTGGTCAAGGACGTCGGGAGTTCAGCCTGATGATCTTAAGTTTCAGGCCTGTGTGCCAAACTTTGTCGAAGGCTTTGGCCACATCTCTCAGAACCACATTGACTTGGTTCCTTTCGCTCATGGCATTGGCGATTTCTTCATATATGATTGCAATGGCTGTTGATGTTCCTCTGCCTGGTCTGAAGCCATGTTGCCTGGGATTTTGTAAATCGTTAATCTCCAGGTGATTTCGCAATCTTATGTTCAGTATCTTTTCAAAGACTTTGCCTGGGACTTCCAGCAGAGATATTGGTCTGTAATTCTCCACTTTTCTTGGATTTTTCCCGGCTTTTGGTATCATCCTGACTCTTGCTTCCTTGAAGTGGTCAGGGAAGTAGCCAGCAGTGAGAGAGGCATTGTATATGTTTGCCAGTCTCAGCAACATCTTGTTTGGAAGATTTTGCAGGATTGTTTTGTTGATCCTGCTTTTGCCTGGAGCAGTTCTATTCTTGAAACTCTGAATAGTTCTTTTGACATCTGTGGGGTTGATCTTGGTCATTAGTGGATCTGTGGGGTCCAGTTTAGTGAAGTCAGAAGCAGCTTCTGGATATAGGAGGTGCATGTGCCTTCCTATTTCCTCTATGATGGTCTCCTCGAAATCACTGTCAAAGTTCTCTTCTTCTTCGGTAATTCGGAAACAATTTCTCCAGTAATTTCTGAACAGGATTTCTTGTTCTTCTTCTTCATAAATCTTCTCATCCTGTTCGTTGAGGAGGTAGCTACTTCTGCTTTCACTTCTTCCCATCAGTTTCTTTATTCCTGACCAGAAGGACTGTGGATCTTTTCGGTCCCATTCCACTTTTCGAACAAGTTCTTCCCACTTGTCATTTGCTGCTCTCCTCCAGTGGTTAGAGAGTTCTCTTTGCAAGCTTCTATATCTTGCTCTCAGGTCTTGTGTCCATCCATGAATCCCTGCATAGTGCTGCAGGTGATTCGACTGTATATTTAGCAGTCTTACTTCAGCTGTTAGCCTTGGATGGGGGATAGTCCTGTGGTTGCTCTTGGGTACATGATGAGCAAGTGCAGCTTCAACATCGCTGTACCACTTTTCGACTTCCTCGTCAATCTCTTCCAATGTTGCAGTCCTCAAGTTGGCTGCAGGCTTAGACTGGAGCTCATCCTTGAATCCTCCCCAATTAGCCATTCTAAAGTTGAATCTGCTACAGTTTAGGCTTTTCAGGATTGGGTTGGATGATATCTTGAGGATGATGGGCAGGTGATCACTGGTGCTTGCAGGGCCTGGTTCCATGATCACGTTGTGATGGGCTTGGTTATTGCACAGTGCAATATCTGGTTTGGTTGCTGTGTTCCCTGTAATGTAAGTAGGGAAGTCTGGTCCCATGTGGATTAGATCTCCATCAGCAACCATTCTAGCAATAGCATTGCCAACCATGTTGCCTGCTCTATTGTTTAGCATTGGATGGTTGGCATTGAGGTCTCCCACTATGTATGTGGGTAATCTTCGTCGAAGTAGGCTGTACAAGTCTTGCAGTGGCACAATTGCCCTTCTTGGAGGCAGATACATTGTAGCCACTACTATTGGACCTCTGCTGGTCTCTATCTCCATTGCCAGCATTTCGTCAAAGTCGTCGAGAATCTTATGTTTGATTTCTCTTCTGACTGCTATTGCTATGCCATCACTTGCTTCTCCAGTCCTGTTCCTCTGATAACATAAGTAGGGGAACAGTTTCTTGTTGTCTGTGTCCTTCAAACCATGACTGTTGATCAGGACTACATCTGCATTTAGGGCTCTATACATGCCCGACAGTTCGTTCCTACGAACCATAGTCCACTTGAGGACGTTCTGCTGAACTACAGTGATGGTGTGATTCACTTGGATTTGGCTGCAGGTCCATCTTCATGCCTCTCTTGGGACTCATCATAGCCATTCCTCCTCTTCCTGTAGGACTCAGGGTCGAGGTAGGTGATAGCCACACCAACGAGATTTAGGGGAGGCTGCCCTAATTCTCCTATCTATGATACTGGCACATTCATCAGATTTCAGCTTCTGATTGTTGTAGGAGTATTTCATCTGCCATTCTTGATGTATTCTGCAACATCATCATCATCAATATTGCCGTTTGTAACGGTTTCTCGGCAGTGTACAGGATGACTCCTACAGCTTTGCCCTTTGCTTCCCTGGCCTTCTTCACATTCTTGCACCTGTGTGGGGATGGCACCCTCACATACTGGGGTGCTGGTGCAGTGGGCTCTTCCAGTGGCGGCATTTCTTCTTCAAGGACTGGCAGATCTGGCATTTCTTCTTCTTCAGGTGCTTCTGTGGGGGTTTCTGTAGGGAGCATAACCCTCAGGATGCCTGCCGAATTTACATCATTTGGAAGGTCCATCTCAGGGAGGTTATTTCGCCTCAAGGCTAGCTTTGCTTGTTCTGCAAAGCAGCCTGGTTGGGCAAGGTTGGCCAGGTGGGCGTGCATTAGAGCTATCAGGGTTTTTACAGCCAGATTGTTGTGCAGTTGCATGATTGGAGGTTGAGGTTCTTTGATGGCCGTTTTTGTGATTTCGGCTGTGGCTTTGGCAGTCTTCTCCCTTGTTTTCTCAACCTTTGCTGTAGCCTTTGCTGTATTCTTGACCACTTCACTGAGTAGTCTGTTCTCTTTCTGTACTTGCTTCTCTTGCTTCTTTTCTTCTACTTTAGTAATTTCCTTCCTTCTGATGGGACAAGCACCAGAAAGAGTTCTATAGTCGATTCCACAGTTCAGGCATATTTTGGAGGTTCTCTTGCTTGCAGTAAACCTGTGACCAGTTTGTCTACATTGGATGCATTTTTCTGAGTGTGTCTTTGTGCATTGTCGCTTTACATGGCCATATTCATAGCAATTCATGCATTGAATCACTCTGGTAAATCGTTCTTCCTCGATCTGGGCCGGGTTTATGCTGTAGTTGTATAAGATTAGACCTTGTTCCTTTATTTTGTTGGCAGTCTGTATGTCTGGGAATCGAATCTTAACGATTCCGTGCTGAGGCATCTTATACACTTCGTCAACTTGTAGCTTTAGTTGTCTGACCAGTTCTTCCTTGATCTCTTCGTTCGAATGGCTAGTGATGTATGAATCCACTTTCTTTATCACGATTGTCATCTTTGCTTTGGTCTCAAGGGGCATCTGGGGTTCATAGCCAGAGTTTTTCAGTTTGCGCCCGAAAATCTGGGGACATTAATTTGTCAGCATCTTGAGATGTCTTAGGTAAGACAATGTAGCCATTCCTTGAGTCTATAATCCTTAAGAAGTGGATGCCATTGCCGAACATTAACGAGTTTAGTTCCTGTTTCCTGGTCAGAGTCGGTATGCCTTCAAGATTTATCTTAATCTTGGTTGTGGAAGCCATGGTTCCACTAGCATATCCTCGTCCTGTCAGTGAAAAAAGGTCCAATTCCTGCCTGTGTTGCCAGATTACTTCCTATATCTGACAACCTCCTCTTATCT
>NW_028234434.1:7826418-7828918 GCF_977035675.1 Penaeus japonicus
CCCTATCCTTGTAAGAAACTTTTTTGCATTCTTCTAAGGAACCATCATTTCTGCTGCATCCAGATATATTTTCCTTGCTTCTGGGTAATGTTCCAAGCCTCGACATCCATACATCAAAATTGGCCAAAATGTAGGAAGCCATGTACTTCTTAGAGGCGTACTTTTGCGATGGTTGAGGTTTTCTTGATTGTGAGAAAATTGTTCTTCATATGAGTTGAAAGTAGAGATTTTGATTGTGCTAATCCTACTTTTAATTTCAGTTTCACATCGAGCCATCTGAATTACCCATGCTCCTAAATATTTGAAAGTTTTCCCACTTGTTTTTTTAATTAGGTCGGAATAACCATTCTATTTTATAGAGTGCACCGTTGGGAATAATCTCTTATTATGTTGATATTACCATTGTTCTCTCGTGTTCTTTTTGATTTAGTCCTAAGTCCAGTTTTTCAACTTTCTGCATTAATGATATCAACTTTAATTCTTGGAAGATCTCTTTCAGCTTTGTGGCTAGGTAGGAGGGTATCATCTGCCATAGCGGAGGTTATTGATGTTTGTGTGACCTTGCCACATCATCAGTCCAGGCATGTTTTCAATTTGGCTTTGGCTCATGATGACTTCATTGTACAAAGAGAACAGGTCAGGGGACAGAAACACAGTCCCTTGTCTATCTCCGTCTCGCGTTGTGAATCTTTTGATACTCACTAATTTTCACTTGTCTATCCCTGATGGCTGCTGTTTGTTTGCCCCAATATAGGTGGGTTAATAATTCGTCAAATTCTTTCCCAATTCTAACAAGGTAATCTTTGTAGCATATTGCAGGATCTGCGTCGCATGTTTTACTGAGTATCAAAAACTTTTGTGTAATCTATGAAGCAGAAGTATAGATCTGGTCCGACTTTCTATTGACCTGGTTCTATAATTGATCTTAATAGTGGAAATTGGCAATTTGTTATTCCTTTGCCTTTCCGGAAACACAACCACACTTATCCTGGCTCCGCTATATCAGTTCGGGTTTGGTCTCTATTCCGTGCCCTTAGCATGATGATTCTAAACAATATTTTTTGTGAGTGGTATGACTCATCAAGGGCTAATGTACCTGTGGCAGCTCACACTCAAGGTGCTCCTGGCGGTTTTTGTGGGTAAAGCTATAAAGACTGATGTTAGCAGCTCCTGTGAGATCTTTTCCAGTGTCGAAATATGTGTCTTGAGGTAAGTGCGTTTGAGTTTTCGCTACTACCAAATTCCTGCAAGTGCTTCAATATTTTCAATAGTCATTGAATTGTTCTGGGCCTGCAGCCTTTACCTGTATTTGATCTTTCTAATTGCAGTGTCGGATTTCATCCCCTTTATACAGGTTAATTGCCAAGGTGGCCCTTCATTAAAGTTACTTTTTTACACTTAATAATTCTCATCATTTCTGTTTGCCCTTCTTCATAACAGGTCTTTAATATATTCTGGCCCAGCTTTCTAAAAGTCGGATCTTCCTGCCATAATGATACGGTTCCATCCTTTGCTTTAAAACAGCCTGAAAGAGTGAACAATGTCATTTTCCTAGCTGTTACAGTGATTGTTCCTTTATCTTAACATGCAGTGGTTTTGTGGGCCTATAGAGGATAAGGTGTGTCCTACGGTCTGTCACACAGTTGTTGCGTAATGCCATATTCCTGTTGCCCCTTTGCTTCATAGCACTTGGTGGTAATTTGTGCTTGAATAGTATTTGTATTGGATCATTTGTCCTGTTAAGAGGAGCTTATCTGTCTTGGTCCATCGAGACAATAGTGTTCATCTGTCATCCAATGATTTATTGGCCTTTTCCTTTTGACTTGGCGGGGTGGTTTTCATTCTGTGGTCTGCTGTTGTGTAGACATTCCTTCAGATGGTTGGCCACTGGCGCTGTCGCACGTATGTTCATCTGGATGGTTCATTGTTCGCTCAAACCGGTTCCTAATCTGCTAACAGCATAACTTTTCTCTCACGCGTGATATCTCTTTTCAAATAGGGAAGGGGGACCCATGGGGCACTATTGCAATCTGCTCCCTATATGTCTTACAGGTCCAATAAGGCAATTCTGAAATCTTTTCTTTTTGCTGATGGTAATCAAGCTGGTTCTTGTGCCCACTAGGGCGTGTCCTAGTCCTAAACCTTCTCTTTGGGTTGGGTTGGAAGGTGCCGTGTTTGCAAAGTACAAATAGTTGTGAGCCATTGGTCACATTCCACAAGTTGGGGCTCACCTCTTTGATTTCTATTCGTCCGTGCCGAAGGATCCAATTGTTTCCATTGGTCTTCATCAGTGGCTATATTTTATGTGCTATTGATCGCTCCAGGAAGTATGGACTATGTTTTTCATAAAGATTTATCAGTGTCTGTGGTGGAGAGCTGTTTCTATGTCACGTGTATAAACTTTTCGAACTCTCCCTCACGAAGGGCTGCTGTTGGGGGATAATTGTGAATGATGTGGGGAGAGCCTATTGGCTTGTGGCTACTATAGTGGTGATACTAC
>NW_028234434.1:7841418-7843918 GCF_977035675.1 Penaeus japonicus
ATCTATATCACATTTATATACATATATATATATATATAAATATATATATATTATATGTATATTATTATAGTATATAGTATGCGTATATATATATAGTATATATATATATAGTATATGCGTATATTATATATATAGTGTATCATATCGATATATATATATTATATATTATATATATGCGTGTGTATGATATGTATATATGAATAATAACATATATATATATATATATATAGTCATATATATATAGTACTATAATATATAACATATATACAATAATTTTAAGTTATGATATGTGTATGATATATATATAGAATGATATGAATATATAGTCTAGTATGTGTGTATATAGCGGTATAATATATAGTTACTATATAGTCTGGTAGGCATAATAATAATGCGAGAGGTATCTTATAATATATAATCTTATATATAAACTGTATATTATATATATATAGCTATAGTATAATAAAAGAAAGTATATATATTATATGCGTTGTTTGTGTTTATAGGTATAATATATATATATACAGCACCTCGTCAAGGTGGACAACGACACACAGCGCGTAGATGAGGGTCACACAGGCACACAACTGTGTCACACACACACACACAGCAGCATGATATATATATATATATATATATATATATTATATATATATATATATATATATATAGGCATGTGGTAATGTGTGTTATATATATATATATATATATATATTTATACATATATTATTAGCATATATATAATAAATATATATTTTATACTTAGGTTAGTATATATATATAATACTGAGGTGTAAGTTATATATAATATATATATAAAAAGAGAGTTATATAGTTTTATATAGGGGGGTGGTATATATATATATATATATATATAGGGGAATGGTTATAGAGTATATAGGTATATATATATATATATATACGTATATATATATATATTATATCTTATATAATATATATATAGATACTATACTATAGATCGTATATATATATAAATATATATATTTTATATTTATATATATAGAAAAATATATAGTATATGACATTTATATATTAGTAGTATATATATAAGATATATATATAGGAGTATATACATTTTACGACACACAACGGCACACAGCACGACGCGCACACACTACACACACACACAGCGTCACTTCACATGGTGGGGCAGTGGGGGCACACACAATATATATTGATATAAATATATATATATATATATTAGGGGTATAGTAGTATAATATATTTATATATTCGCTGACACTATTCTCTCTCTCTCATTCCTCTCCATCCTCGTCGGGCGTGTCTCCTCGCTTTGGGGGTCTCTCGTGGGTGTCGTTCCCTCTTCTCTCTCGTCTGCTCTCTCGGGTATTCCGTCCTTCGGTCTGCATGGCTATCTTTCTGTCTCTCTTCTCTCCTCTCCTGTTCCTCGGTCTCTCGAGCGTCTCTCTCTCTCTCTCTCTCTCCTCTTCTTCACGCTCGTCTTCGGAAGCTCGCCTCATCTCTCTCTCTCTCCTCGCGTCTCTCGTCTCTCTCTATTCTCTCGGGGCTATACAACCTCTCTATCTCTTCTTCCTCTCGTCTTGTTTCTATCTCGGTGACTCCCTCGTCTTCGTCAGCTCCGGGTCTCGTGCTCCTCTTCGGTCTCTCGTCTCTCTCTCTCTCTATATATATATATATATTATATTATATATATTGATGATAGTGGAGTATATATATATTGTATAAATAGTATATCTAGGGTTGGGGTGGGGGGGGGTATATATTATATGGTGGGGGGTTATGTGTAAATATACATATATATATATATATATATATATATATATAGGTGAGTTATAGGAGAAGATATATAAGGGGGTATATATATATATAATATAATATATATCTACTCAAAGCTATATATATGAAAGGGATCGTATGTATGTGTGCTTATATATTTATATATATATATATATATATATATATATATATATATATATTAATGCGGTATATAGCGGGTGAATTATACATTAACACACTATATAAATATATATATATATTATTTGATATATATGTAAATATAAAATACATATCTCGTAGCAGAAGCGTATAAAACGATATATATATATATATATATATATATTATAATATATATATATATATATAAACATATATATATATAGTGTGGGTGTGTGTGTGGTATATATATATATATAACATCACTACAATATTGTAAAATACATATATATTATGGGTGGTTATATATATATATATATATATATATATATATATATATATATATATATATATATATATGATAATAATAAAAGCAATCATGATAATGATAATAATGCTTTTGTCTCGTAAAATAAATGAGTTTTTCCCTCTGATATTGCTAGCCAGGGAAAAAAAAAACTAATGAACACGCCATCCCAAAGCCCTGTAACGTGGCAACGTCGAGGGGCTTTTAAGCAGAAAGTAGCCAAAACAAAAGTTGTATCCGGAAACTACAAATGAACTT
>NW_028234434.1:7853918-7856418 GCF_977035675.1 Penaeus japonicus
GCCTGATATAGTTCCAGACTAACTGCCATAGCCGTGTCAGTGCATGAGTTATCACCTATTTGCGGGGTATAAATAGGAGTATAATTCTCTATACAAGGAGCACTTCTTTCACCCTTCTATGGCCCAGCTCACACGCAAGGGAAGCTTACTGCTAGAGAAGATCTCTATAGCTACTCATCTTATTAGAATGAAGTACCGAAGAAACATGTTGGTAGCCACAGGGCGCACTCGTACACAGCATCCTCCCTTAGCTTAAGATATACCATGTAGGGAAGTGAAACCCCCCTAGCGTGAGTGTGTGCGCGACCCCACCTACCCTTTGGACATCTATCTCAGGGAACCGACCACTAGCGAAGCCATCTCAACGGGACGGAGAAAGGCCGAACCCAGGTGCACGCACACACACACACACACACACACACACACACACACACACACACACACACACACACACACACACACACACACACACACACACACATGCATGAATTCTCTCTCTTTTACTGCGAAGCCTCAATTAGGTCCTTACGAACCGGCACTGGCACGCGAACGGTGCAGGTTACTTAGTTACTGAGATTGCAGGTCTTTTCTTATCAATCAAAATACGAAAATGTCATGCTGATATCAATGTTAGTAGAAATAGACTGTAGGTGAATATTTGATCCATACGAACGACCGATGGTGGATCTCGCTCTGTGACTACCAATCCTCTTAAGCAAGAATGTTTGTTGAGTGGTTTTAGTGCACTGGATCCAGAATGCGCTCTCTTACGCACACAAGCCTAATGCTACCTATCTGATACAAATACATACATACATATATACATAAATACATACATATATGTGGCTGTGTGTGTGTGTATCTCTCTCTCTCTCTCTCCCCTTTCCCCCCCTTTCCCCATCCCTCACTCTGCTCCTCTCTTTCCCCCTTTATCTCTCTCTCCTTCTCTTTTCTCTCTCTCTTAAAATAAATATTAAATATATATATATAAAAAATAACTATATATATAAATATAAATATATATTAAATAAATATAAATATATATATATATATTTCATAACTATATATATATATATAATATATATATATATAAATATATATAAATATATACAAACCAAAATAAAAAAATAACTATATATATAAATAGACATATCTATATATAAAATAATAATAAATATTTTTAAATAATAAAAAAATATATATATTAAATATAGTGTGTGTGGGGTGTGTGTTGTGTGTGGGTTTGTGTGTGTGTACATAACCAAAATATATAAGTATATATGTATATGTATATATATCAATAAATAATATATATATATATATAAATATATATATATAATATAGTATATATTATATATATGCATATATATTACATTTATATATAATAAATACATTTATACATGTATATATAATATAAAAATATATATATAATTATATAATATATAAATATATATATATACCTAATTAAAATCAATATATATATAAAAATATAATTTTAAATATAAAATGGGAAATATAAAGTAAAAAATATATATTATATATAAAAATATGTTTAAAAAAAATTAATAATGTATATTATACCAAAATATATATAAATAAATATATAAAAAATATAAAATATATAAAAAATAAATATAAAAAATAAATGGTGAAATGTTTTGGGAAAAAAATAAAAAAAAATAATTAAATAAAAACAAAAATAAATATATTTTTAAAAAAATAAATAATAATTTTTAAAAACAAAAATAAGTAAAATTAATAAAAATAAAAAAAACAATATAAATTAAAAACATATAAATAATTATAAAAAAATCTTAAGAAAAAAAATAAAACTAAAAAAATAAAATAACATATAAAAATTTAAAAATTAATAAAAAAATTTATATAAATATAAAAAAATTATATTAAAAAATAAAGTAAAAAATAAGAATAAAATAAAAAAAATATATATTTAAAAAAAAATATATAATTTATAATAATAAAATAAAATATAAGAAAAAAATAAAGAATAATATAAAAAAAAATAAAAAAAATATAAAAATAAAATATATAAACCTCCCCAAAAAATGAAAATAAAAATAAAATTATAAAAAAATATATATAAAATAATAAAATTAAAATTATCTAATCACAAAAAACTCTCACAACACACCACAAACTCAATATTTGGATATTAGAGAGAGAATAATAAGGATATATAAGTAATATAACCCCACACTTACAACACACCCACACACACACACACCACACACACACACACAACCCACACACACACTCACACAACACACATATTAAATAAAATATAAAAGATAGAGTATTAAAAATATAGACATTATTTTTTAACACAGCCCCCCTCCACACACACCACAAAACACACACACACACACAACACACACCACACACACACACACACACATACCCCCACATATAGATATATATATTAATAAAATAATAATATAGAATTTCCAGACCTCCAAAACACACACACACCCACACACAA
>NW_028234434.1:7871418-7873918 GCF_977035675.1 Penaeus japonicus
CTCGGGTGAGGCCACCATGCCCAGGGCGTCCCAACCACCACCACTCTACCAAACAAACCAAGTGCTGCTTTGCTCTCTTGGCACCATCTGGTTACATGTAAGTTCATAAGCCCCAATTAAACCAAGCATAACTTTAAGTTGGTTTAAATGCTCCGACCAGTAAGCTTTTGTTGGTGCCTGCTCTCAACAGCCAAATAGGGCACCCACACATGCCCTGCCCCTCTCTCTCTCTCTCTCTCTCTCTCTCTCTCTCTCTCTCTCTCTCTCTCTCTCTCTCTCTCTCTCTCTCTCTCTCTCTCTCTCTCTCTCTCCCTCTCTCCTCTGCGATTATCTCTCTCCCTCGTCTCCCTCGCTTCCATCTTGCAGAATATCGGCCAAACGAAAATAATCTACACGCTATACTGGGCGCATTCGTTGTTGAAGTAATATCCAAAACATGGCATTCTGACAGTTCGGAAAATATATTCCTAGCACATGGGCAAGATAAGATATATTTCTGCTGCCATGAACGCAACCATGAACACAAAATATGCCAGCAATCATAGGTGAGTCATAAAGAGAGACATAGAGGGAAAAAAGAGAGAGAAAAAAAAGAGCAAGACATCATATTTACTAAATTGGTTTAATCGTACTGACTGATCTTTATCCTGGTGTAATTACAGATTACCATCATTTAAGCCAGCTGTGACCTTATTGCTTTTGACATGTCGGGGTATGATTAAAGATACGTTTCTATAATAAAGTGTTAGAACATTTATTTATTTATACAGGTCGTCATTATTATATCATTACTATTATTGTTATTATCGTTACTGTTATAAATTATCATAATCATTATCATCGTCATTACTATTATTGTTATTATTGTTATGATTAGAATAATCATTTTGTTGTCATCATTGTCGTCCTCATTATTCATCATTATTATCAACATTATTATGATCATCATTATCATTATCACTGTTATTACGGTTGTTGTTATTGTTGATTCACTTTTTGTATGATTTATTGCCTGCACAGCTTTGCTTTCTGGATATCTGCTCTATCTGTTCTCTCACTTGTATAATCTTGTTCAAAACAGTAAACACTCGTAGCAACTTTTCTTCGATATAGCTATGTGGGAAATCTGTGTCACAGGAGCCAAAATCATAATGCAATCTGATTCAAAATTATTCTATTGACAGATTTAACCCTGTCGAGAACTCATCACTTGAAAGTCTTTCCTGTATTACAAATTCGCAGTGCTATTTGTGAGTCAGTATACATGCAGTCAGGGCTACAGGCTCATCACATGTTGATTAAAATTCCTTCGCTGGCATTGACTTATCGAATTACCATCAAATCACGCGCTTTCATACTAATTAATCTTCATGTCTCTTTATATGAAATTTCATCTCTTGGTGAATTATCTTGCCACGATCCTATTATGCCTGTAATGTGCAGTTACTACTAATACTGTAGAACCCTTGGTTCAGTATTTACCACCTCATACAATTATGATTGATTTTTTCCCCATTAATTTCTTCCAAATAGCCTTTGAAAGTCATTGCTGCAGGTGGATTCATATACCGGCCCTCACATGCGCCTCCCAAGTAGAATCAATACATAATTGATCAATTCAAATTCAGACACTTGCACACGCCACTTGCCTTTTGCAAGAACGTTTCAAAAGCAGCTGTAGCTACCGCACTTGGGCAAACTTTCATGGTCTTTAATCTATTCTATTCATGGATCGAGTGATTCGTATCGCAAAAGCGCGCACGCCTCAATATGTACAGCCGTGTGCCTGCGAGATAGCCACACGAGCTCTCATAGCTTGGGGTAACTTTTAAACAGCGAGTTGAGGGAGGGGGGGGGGGGGGGAAGGAGGAAAGGAAGGATGGGAAAGGACCCCAACGAGCATGGTTGACTTACTAAGTGCTTATCAGTATTCTATTATTTTAAGGACCCCTTAAATATCAGATGAATCAGATGATATCATTGATATGGGCTATTCATTGAATTATGTCTTTCATTTAAAGTATCGCAGAAAATACAGTAAAATGATGAATGGCCAACTCAATGAAAAGCAAAGAAATGGTAATTTGTAAAAAAAAAAAAAAAAAAAAAAAAAAAAAAAAATGCAACTGATACACAAGGTGAAATAATATTCGTTGAGCATACATTATTTTTACAAGGTTAATTTAATAAAAAGGGTAATATAGTATGAAAATATGCCTATATTTCTGGTGTATTGTTAGATTATTAGCTAGTTCAATCATTCTTAATGGAAACATGCATGAATGGGGTTTCTCCGTTTCTCAGGCAGAAACTGGTTAACATTGGAAAAGCGAGTTGATGCTCGAAATACACCTTAACCAGTGCTAGACAATTACCAAAAGGGGGATATATTTCCGGAGGCGTATATTCTCATTTCCAAGATACTGGAGGAAAGCCTGGGTAAAGGAAAATAATTTCAATACCATATTTACAATGGTTCAAATAAAGTATAATTATAACA
>NW_028234434.1:7921418-7923918 GCF_977035675.1 Penaeus japonicus
TATATACATAAATATATATATATATATATATATATATATATATATATACATATATGTATATGTAGATATATATATATAGATATATATATACATATATGTATATGTATATAAATATATATATATATATATTTTATATATATATATATATATATATATATATATATATATATATATATATATATATGTATGGCAGCTAAACCCACTATACACAAAATAGATTTATTGAAAATGAGACGACAGTTTCAGGATCCATCTGGATCACATCTTCAGGTTTGAGGAGGAAGAGAACAAGAGGGTATATAAAAGGGTAAAGGGGGAGTAACACGGTGCAAGAAGGTCAAGCGAGGACAGGAGAACGGAAACGGAGGCAGAGGCGGATCAGCGAACGGAATCGGGACAAGTCATGTCAGGTCATCGGGTTAGGCGGTCTGTATGAAGGGTGTCCGGCGTAAGGTAACAATCGGAGAATGTGTGAGGATAGAAGACTGTCAGCAGGAGAAAAAACACTGTTGAGATTGAAATTCGGCAGCCTGTTAATGAGAGAAGATTCCACCAATCTGCGGGCATAGACATCAGCGGAAGGGAACATAATGCGGGCAGTTGACCAGTCTATGCGATGTCCTGTGTCCCATTGGTGGCAGAAGAGAGCGTTGTTGGCATGTCCCCTGGAAACCGTGTACCTGTGTTGGGACACACGTTTGTTGAGACAAGCGCCGGTCTCCCCGAAGTACTGCTTCTCACAGGAGGAGCAAGGGATGGCATTGGTGCCTATCTTGGCAGACGAAGGAGGACGGGTGTGGACCAAGTTGCGGCGGACAGTGTTTACCTGGCGAAAGGTAAGCCTGCAGTTGAGAGGGTGCAGCGAGCGACGAAGAGAGTGGATTTCCTCCGTTTCCGTTCTCATGTCCTCACATGACTTTCTTGTACCGTGTTACTCCCCCCTTTGCCCTGTTATATACCCTCTTGTTCTCACCCTCCTCAGACCTGAAACTGTCGAGGCTTCAGTTATTTTCAATAAATCTATTTTGTGTATAGTGGGTTTATCTGCCATTTTTCAACACGGAAGGGTGTTTTGCAAGTCATCATGGACTCCACGGTTAAAAGAAATCTCCTCTCGTTCCTGTTCTCCTCCTACCCTGACATGGTAAAAGCCTTTCGCACTTACGAGGCTTCAGTTATTTCCCGACGGAAGAACCAACTCCGTTTCCTTCGGGACTGCTTCAATGAGCAGGTTCTTCCGGCTCATGGCCGACGTTGCTCATGACTCGGCCCGGGTCCTCTCCAACACCCATACCTGCTCCCTCCCTCACGCGCGTGCGTGCATATAAACACTGAAAATATGAAGTGAGATATGTGGACACTGTTTTTGACATTTGTCTGTGATAATATTGTACAAAAGTTTTATGTTCTAGTTTTTGGGCTGTGATTTTTACTTTGTTTATTGGTGCTATTTTGTGGTTTTTACTTTTCTGTGTTCAGCATTCTAGTCTTGTTTTTATATTTTATTGTAGTTTGAAGCTTATACATTTTTTTTAACATTATTAAATTTTACATTGATACCTTTTGGATTTTAAGTGTATTTTATATTTTATTTTATATTTATTTTTTCATAACATTTTAGTTGGGTACTGGCACTTCTGGAGGTGTGGCGTTTTCTGTTCCCCGGGAGGGGCTGTAGAGTAACGTAGTTCCTTACGCGAACGCTATGAATTCGCGCGTATGCGAACGGGTGACGGGTCCCTCGCGTCCCTGTTCTTTTCTTTTTTCGTACTCCCCCGTCACGCCCTTTGGCGACGCCCTTCGGGACGCTTTGTCAAACGCCCCACCTCCAGGAGTATTTTAGGCTGTGTAAAGGAGGAGAAGGAGCACCCAATCCAAGCACAAACGACCTGTAACATAATTCCTAGTTGGCAACCTCCTGTCATGTCGGGGTCTCCAAGACCGCCATCTTTGAGTAGTGGAGGAAGTTTCAAGGCGGAAGGTCATGTGCTTGGGTTGGGCAGGAGTGTTATTTTTCTCGTGTGTTCTTGTTTTAAAGTAAGTTTTTTTTTTATTCTGCTACATGCCTGTTCTGTGATACCTTGTTTTATACATGTAGTAGCTTGTTCTCGATAAATAAACGTAAAGTAAAGAATAGTCTCAGTCAGTTGCCCTTGTGCCGGCCCGGTTTTCCCTCTTGCCCTTCCACGCCTTCCTGCTGCAGAAGGCTCCTCTACAGCTCCTGTAGGAGGGTGAGTGCCCCACGAACCCACTACAGTAAAGGTGGTTGGCAGCGAGTGGATCGTGAGGTCCTTTTTGTTATTTTGCCTCCGAATCTACGGCCTCTCGCTTTTGTTTACATGTCTCGTTGCCATTGATATCTTCTTTTTAAGTTTTATCATTGTTATGCTGCATGTCTCTTTTATGTGTAAATTTTTAAGGCCTTCAGCCAGTTTCACATTTTAGTTTATTGATTTTATAGTAACATTTTCATATTAACTTTTATTAAGCATTTAATTTT
>NW_028234434.1:7931418-7933918 GCF_977035675.1 Penaeus japonicus
CAATATTTCTCAACATTCGACAGTCTATGTTTTGATAATTTTTTACCTTGTGTACTTATGATTGTTAAATTAATTACAATCTCTATGACAATTCTTTCATATCATAACATGTTTCATCACTTCGTATTATGATATATCATCACATTTAGCTAGAAATGTTGACAGATGCATGTTCGTTTCTTAGCTTTATTCCTATTTCATTGTATAGTCATATTCGACTATCGTTGCATTTTTCATTGCATTATTGATTATTGTTACTTCCATATTTCATTGTTTAATTGCAAGTAACTTTAATCCTCGTATGATATGATTGTCATTATTTTTATTTTAAGCAATTGTCGACTTCGACAACATTAAACATATATGTTATCATCATAGGCCTCTCCGAGTTTCCGACCTTTCGAAACATTTCATGGGTCAATCGGAACGCCAAATATCTTATCATGATATTACTGAACGAAACGTTCATTAGGTCAGTCAGGAAAAGGTTTACTTATCATTTCATATTTACAGCTTTTCAGCTTAATTTTGCCTTTCTCCAGCTACTGTACCTCACTTATCGGGCCTTCATTGCATGACGCCCATTGCATAGGCATCTCACACCCTAATTTCGCGTATCTATGGTACCACAATTGAATAAACCGCGAATTACGGGTTATTTTTCGCACTCCGGTGCATCGCGCCTTCGGAGATCTTGACAACCTGACGTCACAATTAATTCTCTCAAACAGAGACAGCGCGCTTATCACTTATCAGACGTTCCAGGCTTGCTAACTCCGCATTTTATTAGCTATGCACATATTAATGGTATTTCTTTCAGTTGCCCCGATCTTGGCTATTACGCCGCACCTTATTTCAGAAGGACGAGTTCGGCCACGCAATTGAAATATCCTAGCATAGTCTAATTCATCATATTTATCTTTGTTCTCGAGCTAAGACAGCGTTTCCCCACGGGACGAGTTCAATTTGGCGCATGATCTTACCGACCACTAGCATGGTCAATCACGGTAAATCACCTATTCCTTAACGGAACGGCCTCCAGGTCAATGTTATATTAATCATATTTTTTTCTTTCAGCTCTCATTAACATTTATTTTTTCCAGTCTCATCCAATCTGACTCAGGTCGTGCCTTCTAATTAATTGAAGGACTGGATTCGGTTGATATTTGGATTAATATTTTTTTTCTTTCATATGCATACTCATGATATTTTTTTACCCACTTTGCCTCAAATCTTGACTTCCGGTCACGCCTATTTAAAGGATTAGATATGGTTGGTAATTTGGCTATTTTTTTTTACATGCATCATACACATTTACATTGTTCTTTCTAATTTGCTACTGACCTTGGCTCATATGCCGTGCCTTCACTCCCCGAAGGACTAGACTCTGTTAGTAAATGGAAAAACAACATCTTAACTTATCATTTTTTGCATACTCATCACTTATCAAAGCAGACACATATTTTGCACATAGTTCATCCCTCGATGAATCCGGTCTGCTACTGCGTAAGTATTGTCAGCAAATAACATGAATTCAGGTAAATACTTCCTATTTCTTGTTATTGCCAGATCATATGATTATGTTGCATATATGATTATTTTTCAACATGAAATACTAATTTCGGTATACCTTGCAGATAGTTCCTGCTGGTAACTACCATATCTGTCGACTACCAGGACCATTCTATGCTGTATACGGTTCCTGATGCAGTCAACTCCTTGCATTCTTGCAACTCTCGGGTTCATCCTGCAACCCGGGACTCCTAATGATTTTTTCCCCAGTCTGATCTTAAACAGATACCTGACTTGCAACAGCTGATGATTCGAGCTTGGTCGCGTGTTGGTTGCATCGCACTACGAGCAAGTTACCGCATCACCCAATGCTTATTCGCAAGTCGTACTTTGTATCTTTTGTGCTATATTTACCATTACTGGATATACCAATTTATGAGTATATACTATAACTTAGCATAACTTACTTGCTAATTTTTTAATCGTTTTAAACATTATGACATAATAATATGTTAATAATTAGCAATGCACTTATTGTATACATACTTTTGATATCTTTTCAATTTATATTGCATGTTATTTTCAGCTAGTTAATTTATAACTACTATTACCCATTATCTTATAACATGCATCTGCATAATTTTTGCTCCTACGCCCTTTACCCTGTCCCCTCTACAACTATCGTATGCACTAGTTACGTGTATAAAGTTTTTCAGATACGATAGTGATGGATGCAGAAGGGCATGTCAACCAGACGTGTCAATCCTGTAACCAGCGCAGCCCATCTCGAAGCCTGCACTGATTGCACAACCGTGTGATCTTGTGCAATAATCGAGGCGTTGCTACGGCATTTCCTGATCTCTTCGTATATTTTCAAGAGTTCCATTGATCACGGACCTCCTATTTTCTCTGCTAAGTATCGCTGATTTTGGCATACTCTTTTCGTTATATCCAATTTTCTAACCAAATCGGGACGATTTGGGGTAAC
>NW_028234434.1:7941418-7943918 GCF_977035675.1 Penaeus japonicus
GGTGGACTAAGGTGTCCAAGAAGGGGAGCTGATCGTCTACCTCCCATTCGACCTTGAAACGAATGGACGAGAGAGAGAATTCAGCTTATCCAGGAAGTCCGGGAAGAGAGCAGATCTTGGCGGCCAGAGGGCAAAGACTCGTCGAGTATCTCAGCCAAATAGCAGGACGAAGGGAGATGGAGGGAAGAAGCTCCAGCCTCAAAGTACTCCATGAACAGGTTGGCCAAGACAGGAGAAAGGGGAGAGCCCATGCGACACCGAAGGTCTGAGAGTAGAAACGTCCTTCGAAAGAGAAGGAGTTGGAATCCACACACAGACGGATCAGCTGAAGAAAGACGGCAGTAGGCAGTGGAAGGCGGGGGTCCTCAGGGAGAAGATTCCTCTGCAAGAAGGCAAGGACATCGTCGAGCGGGACGTTCGTGAAAAGAGATTCGACGTCCAGACTCATCATGGTCGAGGGCGTGACCCCACGAACACGGGCGATGAAGTCCTGTGAGTGGCGAAGGTGGGCGGGCGAGAAGGTGCCCAGAAGTGGAGTAAGGGACTGAGCCAGCCAGGAGGCAAGAGGGTGCGTCACAGAGCCTCGGGAGGAGATGATGGGGCGCAGGGGCACGTCAGGTTTATGGGTTTTGGGTAACCCATAGAAGTGAGGAAGGCGGGGATTTATGACCCTGAACCTTTGGTAAAGGTTCGCCTCAGGGCAACCCGACGCTAGCTGCTTTAGGCGACGATGGACGGCGGCAGCAATTCGTTCCCGTGGGTTGCTGGTCAGGGGAGCATACGTGGCGACGTCGTCCAATAGGTCCTGGGCCTTCTGCAGGTAGGACGCTTGGTCGAGGACCACCACCGAGTTGCCTTTGTCAGAAGGCAAAATGGTGACATCCTCCCTACGTAGACTCTGCAGGGCCTCCTGGTAACGCTTGGGGATGTGTGTGTGTTTGTGTGTGTGTGTGTGTGTGTGTGTGTGTATAGTGCAGTTATGAATGTGATGGAACATATTGAAAGATCTGACCGTAAACATTTGTCCGATGCAGTGAATACAAAACGTTGTTTCCATCTGCAACACTTCACTTTAATATATCCGAATAAACGTTGAAAAAGTGCGAGCGTGCGAGCTCAATTTTCTTTCTTCATTTTTCTTCATTGCTTTCAACATACTGATTGTATAATTATAAGTTTATTATCCTGTTCATTGTCCTAATGATTGTTCTTATTCAGTCTTCAAGCTTATAATTATGTCTGGAAAACCAAGCTTATCGTACCTAATATAAGAAATGTGTTAAGACAAATCACATTTTCATAGCGAAAACCTTGCCAATAATACAAGAGGAAAAAAGATCATCCAAAGCTTGCGGAGGTCAGACTTATTACCTCCGGAAGTCTGTGGTAATCATCTTGATTAACCGTGCTGCGAGAACTCCATGTATATTTCTTGCTTCTTGGCCTTATAACTTATGACCCGATTTAATGCATGTAGATGTAACAGCTCGAAATTGTCTTGCTTGTGTAGGAATATAAAAAGATGATATTGAGGATTATGGTATAGATGATGGTATATTAGCAATATTAGCATGCATAAGGATAAGAGGAGAATGATTTCTGTCAATGATTAGGCAAAAAAGAAAAGAAAAGAAAGAAAACCGTCAGAAAAATAATCGAAAACAAAATTCGGACTTCAGAATTCAGAAGGCATACCGTGCCAAACTAGACGAAGGCTTCCTGGAAACCTGGAGGCTACATGCGTATCCATACTCAAGGTGATTAGACCTCGTGTGTAATGGATTAACATAAATCTACAAACAGATGAGGGCAGTAGTCTATTCAGTGGATGAAGCAACCCTCGCATTACCTAGATTAGCGAGCCAGTTAATGGTGAAGAGGGGAGGAAGTGTCGCTCCTAAAGTATGTTGGACTTACTGAGATGTGCATGGGCGGCGGACGGAAGGAAGGAAGAGAGGAACAGAGAAGGTGAGAGGGAGGAAGGGAGAGGTTGGGAAAGGAGGGAATGAATGAATGAAAGAGAGAGAATGAGTGAGAGAGAGAGAGAGAAAGAGAGAGAGAGAGAGAGAGAGAGAGAGATTTTTTAACACCACTAAAATACAAGCATTGTATTTACATATTAAATGTAAAAAAAGGTCTGTTTGAACCTCTACATGAATGTTGATAGCGTGGCTGAAGGTGTGAAGAACTTGCCCGAAACAGCTTTCTTGGTTTATTGCTTAAGCTTGAACAGTAGTAAGCTGGATTGTTCTTCCTCTGCTCCCCGAGAGGAGACTCTCTACCACAAAGCATGATTTGTCTCAGGATATGTGTGAATCACTTGTTTTTTTTTTTATGACATGTGACATTTAGAAAGGGATGAGGGAAGTGTTGCATCAATAAATTGCTGTAGCGAAGGGAAGGACAAAACAACACTGGTATGTCTGATGTGACGATAAGAAACGGGTAAACAGATAGGAGAAGCAACGAGCGTATAATATATATATATATATATATATAT
>NW_028234434.1:7953918-7956418 GCF_977035675.1 Penaeus japonicus
AGCTCGCACGTCGCACTTTTTCAACGTTTTATCGGATTATTAAAGTTGAAGTGTTGCCAGATGGAAACAACGTTTTGTATTCACTGCATCGGACAAATGTTTACGTACACAGTCTGACTCTTTCAATATGTTCCATCCACATTAAAACTGCAATATACACACACAAAACACCCACCACACACAAAACACCACATCCCAAGCGTTACCAGGAGGCCATGCCAGAGTCTACGTAGGAGGATGTCACCATTTTGCCTCTGACAAATGCAACTCGGTGTTGGTCCTCGCCCAAGGCGTCCTACCTGCAGAAGGCCAGGACCTATTGGACACGCCGTCGCACGTATGCTCCCCTGACCAGCCCCCACGGGAAGATTGCTGCCGCCGTCCATCTTCGCCTAAGCAGGCTAGCTTTAGGGTTGCCTGAGGCCGAACCATTCCAAAGATATTCTTCAGGGTCTCATAAAATCCCCGCCTTCCTCACTTCTATGTGTTACCAACACCATAACCCTTGAGTGCCCCTGGCCCCCATCTCTCCTCCGAGGGCTCGTGACGCACCCTCATGTCCTGGCTGGATCAGTCCTTACTCCACTTCGGGCACCTTCTCGCGCCCACTTCGCACTCACAGGGACTTATTGACGTGTTCGTGGGGTCACGCCCTCGACCATGATGAGTCTGGACGTCGAATTCTCTTTTCACGACGTCCCGTCGACGATGTCCATGCCTTCTTGCAGAGGAACTTCTCCCTGGGACCCGCATTCCACGCCTACTGCCGTCTTTCTTCCGTGATCCGACTGAGTGTGGATTCCAACTCCTTCTCTTTCGAGGCCGTTTCTACTCTCAGGACCTCGGTTGGTCGCCATGGGCTCTCCCCTTTCTCCTTGTCCCTTGGCCAACCTGTTCATGGAGTTCCTTTGAGGCTGAGCTTCTTCCCTCCATCACCTTCGTTCCTATGCTCTTTTGGCTGGATACGTCGCCGACGTCTTTGCCATTGGCCCATGCTCCTGCTTCTTCCGGCCTTCCTGGATACGCCTGAATCTCTCTCTCGGTCCATTCGTTTCAAGTTCTCGACTGGGGAGGTAGACGATCAGCTCCCCTTTCTTGGACACCTTAGTCCACCGCTCAGGTAAACTCCCTCTCTTTTTCAGTGTATAGAAAACCCATGCACCGCGGGATGTATATAACACTCTTCTCTCACCCTCTCCATGTTAATGAGAGGTGGTCGCCACCTCCTCTTTCTCCGTTGCCTCTCCGCATTTGTGACCCACTAGCACCTGGATGCAGAGATCAGATTTTCTTCGTCGCTCCTTCGGCAAGCTGGGGTACCCTCGCTTTCGTCCTTGACCTCCGCGCTCTTCGAACGCCCGATCGTACCTTCTCCCAGGATCCTCCCCCCAAGAGAGACTTTCACCCTGCTCGTCCTCAGCCTTCATTATACCGAGGAAATCCACTCTCTTCGTTCGCTCGCTGCCCCCCTTTCAACTGCAGGCTTACCTTTCGCCAGGTTAACATCCTTCCGCCGCAGCCTGCGACCACTCCCGTCCTCTTCGTATGCCAAGATAGGCACCATGCCTTCCCCCTGCTCCTCCTGTGTGAGAAGCATACTTCGGGAGACTGGGCGCACTGTCTCAACAATCTTGTGTCCAACCAAGTACGCCGTTTCTAGGGGACAACCAACAACGTCTCTTCTGCCACCATGGGAAAGGACCATCCGCATAGATTGGGTCAGCTGCTCGCATTCGGTTCCCTTCCGATGAAGTCCATGCCCGCAGATTGGTGGAATCTTCTCTCTATCAACAGGCTGCCAAATTTCAACCTTGAACATGTGGTTGTTCTCCTGCTGCAGGGTCTCCTATCTCCCACTATTCTTCCGCTGTTACCTTACCCCGGCCACCCTTCTCACAGGAACGCCGGACCCTATGTACCCTGACATGGACCTGCCCCCTGTTCGTTCCCTGTTCCGCTCGCGCCTCCGTTTCCGTTCTCCTGTCCTCGCTTGACTCTTGCCACCGTGATTCTCCCCCCTTTAGCCTTTTATATACCCTCTAGTTCTCTACTCCTCAGACCTGGAAGATGGATCAGATGGATCCTGACTGTAGTCTCAATTTCAATTAAATCTGTTTTGTGTATAGTGGGTTTTATCTGCATATATATTTCTATATATATATATCTCTATATATATAAATATATATATATATATATATAATATATATATTATCTATACACTTATGTATGTATATATATATATATATATCTAATACTATATATATATAAATAATATATACATACATCTATTCTCATGTCTATTACTATATATATATATATATATGTATATATATGTAGTATCAATATATATATATCTATATATATATATAAAAATAGTGTGTGTGAGTGTGATGTGTGTGTGTGTGTGTGTGTATGTGTGTGTGTGTGTGTGTGTGTGTGTGTTCACTAGTCTAACCCATAACTAACTGATAGGGACTCCTAATTCTTTTACAGTGTAATT
>NW_028234434.1:7961418-7972029 GCF_977035675.1 Penaeus japonicus
TATTCTAATATATATATTTATATATATATATTTATATAGATGGCAAATATAAATATAAGTATATATAAGTATATATATATATTATATATTATATTATATATCTATATTTCATATATATCAATATATTAATATATATATAAATATATTATATATATATGTATGCTATGTATGTTGCATTATATCTATATATATATATATCAATATATATATTATAATATATATAAATCTATGTCTATTATCATACCTATATATATGAATCACTAAAAAAATATCCAAATATATATTTTCTATCTATACATTATATATATATATTATATATATCTATATTATATGTTATTATATATATAAATATATATGATATAAATATATCTATATATATCCATATATCTATATTTATCTATATGTATGTATCTATATGTATATATCTATATATATATATATATTATTATCTCTATCAATATATATAATATATTTATGCAACCCCACACACACACCCACACACAAACACCCACACACACACACACACCCACACCCACACACTATATTATAATATCTATATAAATATTATATATCTATCTCATATTTTATATATATTTTATATATATATGTATATATATGTGTGGTGTGTGTGTGTGTGTGTGTGTGTGTATGTGTGCGTGTATGCATATATATATATTATATTATATTATTTACATTATATAATATATATCTATATATATATATACATATATATGTATCTATATATATATATATTTATATATAAACTCTAATATATATCTATACATCTATAACCATACATATATATAAATTATCTCTATACTATATATTCTATCTATATAACTCTATATCTATATATATTTATATATATATCTATATATGCAATATATATATATATCTATCTATAAATATAAATATATTATATATCTATATTACATATTATACATATATTATCTAATTATCACATGCTTATTATCTCTCTATATATATATATATATATATATATATATCTATATATATTACTGCATACATAACATACATACCATATATAAATATATATAATATCTCTAATATATATATATATATAGAATATATATATATACTTATATATACTTATATATATATATATTTATTTATATATATATATATTATATATAATTTAAAATACATAAGGTGATTGTGTGTGTGTGATGTGTGTGATGTTAAAATAAATATATATATACACACACCATATAAATAAAACACACTCTCTTAAAATCTCTCTAAAAACTCTAATATATTCACTCAATAATCTCTCATACAAAAAAACAAACCAAACAAATATATATAAATCACAATATATAACTATATCAACTAAAAAGCACTCAATATATCTCTCACATGAACTCAATCATGTACATATAATTATAACACTCACTATATATATTAAATCATATCATCTCAAACTAACTATTCTATGTACACCTCTCTTTCTCTCTCTCAACTTATATATATATATATATATATAACAATCTATAAATATATCATTCTATATATATATACTCTATCTCATTCTATATATAAATCTGTATAATATATCTATTATATAAATATAAATAATATATTATCTATATCTCTAAATCTTAAATACATCTATATATCCAATAGAAATCAATATCTATATATCTATATTAATCTAATATCTCTATATCTATACCTATATATAGAAATAACACACACAGATATTTCTGATATATATATATATCTATCTATATATCTATATATATATATATATAAATCTATATCTATATATATATATACACCACACCCCAGCATTATCTAACTAAATATTATATATATATATATATAATATATATATATATAATATACATTATTTATATATCTATCTATATATATATATTTATCTATATATTACCAGTTATCTATTATATATATATATATATTATAAATTATATATATATATATCATTTATATATATATATATATATATATATATATAAATATATATTATATATTTATATATATGGATATATATATATATAAATATATATAAATAATATATATATATATATTTTATATATATATATAATATTATTAATATATACACTATCTGTGTGTGGGTTGTACTATCTTCTATATAATATATCTATATATATCTATAATAATTATATATATTATATTATATATAAATATCTGTGTGTGTATATATATATATGTATGGATAAATATATATTCTTATCTATATATATATATTATATATAAATATATATATGTATATTATCAATACTATATATCTTCTATATATCTATATATATATTTATTATCTCTATATATATCTGTGTGTATAACTATATATATATCTATATATATATAAATCTAACATATATTAGCTATTATATATAAATATTTACCTATCTATTTATATTATATATAATATATATCTCTATTATTATATCACATATCTATATCTCAATAACTCTGTCTAAATTATATATATATCTACTATCTATAATTATAAATAACCCACAGGATAATATTTATATATTTATATATATATATATATATTTATATATATATCGATACATCTATCTATATAATTCTACACCACAGATATCTATAATATACTATATTAAGATCTATATCTATATATCAATATATATCTCTATATCTATATCATTTCACACCACACACCGATCTATATTATTATCTAAATATCTATATATTCTATACTATATATATATCTATATTTATACATATATATATAATAAATATAAATATCTATCTATATATTCTATCTATACTTACACTATATATATATATATATATATATATATATATATATCTAATCCTCTATATTATAAAATGTCTCTTATATCTAAATATATATATATATATAATATATCTATATTTTTTATATATTATAATAAAGTATATATAAATATATCTATATCTATTTATAATATAAAATGTATATTTATATTTATATATATATACATATAATATATTCTTATATATATATATAAATATCTACTACACTACATATATATATTATATATATATATAACGTATATAATATAAATCATATTATATATATTATATATATATATATTATTATATATATATATACAGTTATATCTATAACTAAATTATCTATAAATTATATATATATATATTATATCATCTTATATCTATATATATTCTATATATTTATATTTGAATGTCATATATATAAATATATCTATTGATGTTTATATATATATATATATATAATCATATATAAATAAATATCGCTAATATATATATATATATATATAAATTATATTTTATATATTATATCCGATATATATATAATATATATATTATATCTATCTACATATATATATATTAATTATATACATACATATTTTATATATCTCTTATATCATATATATATATATATATATATAAATACAATATTATACATATCTATAGAATATATATATATATATATAGATATATATATATTTATAATATATATATATATAGTATGTATGTATATGTATATTACATATATATAGATTATATATATATATATATATATTTATATATATATATATATATATTGTGTGTGTGCTGTGGTGTGTGTGTTGTGTGGTAGGTGTGTGTGTGTGTGCGTGTGTGTGTGTGTGTGTCGTATGTCTATTACCTAGACCAGACTATATACAATTAATATTTTTAGCTTTATACATATTTATACTATGATATTCAAATATATATATATACTAAATCTATATATATATTATATATATATATTTGTAAATTTAATATACATACATTTATATTATAAATATATATATAAGAGTATTATAGATTGTGATGGTATTAAAGATGTGTCCTACTACGAACGGTTTTGTGTAAATTGTTATATATCTAAATACTAACCCTTTTATTGTAATTGCACGACGGTCCCGTCCGGGCCCACAGAATTGTTGCGAGCAGAGATGATCTAATTCCCACACTTAATATCCACTAATATATAAGGGGATTCGTGAAAACGTAGCGAAAACATTAACAATTATTAAAATAAATCTAGATTAATATATAAAACATTATTTACAAGGGAGGCTCGATATATAAAAGCAAGGGGGAGCTAAGCCTATCGCCCCCCCCCAGCTAACGCGCTCTAAGCTATAAGTATATCAATACACTTAATAGAAACACAACACCTAAGGAAAACACAACTTAAGGAAAACACAGGCAATGCCCGTATTATGAAAAAGTAAGTCACAAAGGCCCTAAAACACTGTCTACCTGGAATCCTTGAAGGAGCTGAAGTGAGAGGCGGACATACACCCTCGATTGAAGGTCGAACTAATTCTGTCTAAATCTATCAATGACCTAATTTGAGGGAGATACGGGTCAGTACGAGGGGCAGCGACATTCTTCTAATTGGTCAGGGAGTGCCGACCGGCGGTGATTGTTGTTCGTGGCCACGCCCTCCAAGCGTGGCAATCAGGACTGACTGGAATGGGAGACATTGTATTTAAGTACTAGAAATATTTCATTATTCTTCGATATGCATTTTGAATTCTTTATCATATACAATAAGACCTTCATATCGCTCGGACCACGTTACCCCAAATCGTCCCGATTTGGTAAGAAAAACTTAGAATATAACGAAAAAGAGAATGCAAAATCAGCGATACTTAGCAGAGGAAAATAGGAGAGATCTTGATCAGTGGGAAGCTCTTGAAATATACGACGAGATCAGGAAAATGCCGTAGAACGCCTCGTTATTGCACAAGAATCACACGGTTGTGCATCAGTGCAGGCTTCGAGATGCGGCTGCGTTGTTACAGGATTGGGTCACGCTGGTTGACCATGCCATTCTGCATCCATCACGTATCTATCTGAAATACTTTATACATGTCACTAGTGCATACGATTAGTTGTATGCGGCCGGACAGGGTAAAGGCGTCGTTGTCGTAGGGAGCAAAAATTATGCGATTGCATGTTATAAGATAATGGAGTATAGTAGTTATAAATTAACTAGCAAGAAAATACCTGCAATCTAAATTGAATAAAGATATCAAAAGTATTGTATACATTAAGTGCATTGCTAATTATTAACATATTATTATGTCATAATGTTTTAAATCGATTAAATTTAGCAAAGTAGTTATGCTAAGTTATAGTATACTACTCATAAATGGTATATCCTGTAAGGTAAATATAGCACAAAAGATACAAAGTACGACTTGCGAATAAGCATTGGGAGATGCGGTAACTTGCTCGTGTGCGATGTCAACCAACACGCGACCAAGCTCGATCATCAGCTGTTGCAAGTCATGTATGTTTACGATCAGACTGGGGAAAAAAATCAAAAGGAGTCAGGTTGGCAGGATGAACCGAGAGTTGCAAGAATGCAAGAGCGTTGACTGCCATCAGGATCCGTATCCCACATAGAACTGGTATGGTCGTCGACAGATATGGTAGTTACCAGCAGGACTAGCTGCAAGGTTATACCGAAATTAGTATTTCCTGTTGAAAATAATCTATATGCAACATATCATATGATCTCGGCAATAACAAGAAATGGAAGTATTTACCTGAATTTATGATATTTGCTCATACTTACGCGTAGCAGACCGGAGTCATCGGGGGCATGAACTATGAGCAAAATTGTGTTCTGCTTTGATAAGTGATGAGTATGCAAAAAATGATAAGGTTAAGATGTTGTTTTTCTATTTACTAACAGAGTCTAGTCCTTCGGGGAGGAAGGCACGGATATGAGCCAACGGTCAGTAGCAATTCGAAGTCCAATGTAAATGTGTTTGATGCATGTAAAAAAAAATTAATAATAGCCAAATTACAACCAATTATAATCTTTAAATAGGCGTGACGGAAGTCAATTTGAGGCAAAGTTGGGTAAAAAAATATCGAATAGTATGCCATATGCAAAGGAAAAAAAAATATTAATCCAAATATCAACGAATCAAGTCCTTCCAATAATTAGGAAGGCAAAGGGGACACGAACCTGAGTCAGATTGGCTGAGACTGGAAAATTCAATTGTTAATGAGAGCCTGAAAGAAAAATATCGATTGACTCTAACATTGACCTGGAGGCCGTTCCGTTAAGGAATAGGTGATTTACCGTATTGGCCATAGCTCGTGTTCGGTAGATCAAGCGCCAAATTAACTCGTCCCGTGGGGAAAAACACTGTGTCATAGCTCGAGAACAAAGATAAATATGTTGAATTAGACTATGCTAGGACTATTTCAATAGCCCGTGGCCGAACTCGTCCATCTGCAATAAGCGTGCGGCGTAATAGCAAGCTCGGCGGGGCAACTGAAAAGAAATACCACTTAATATGTGCTTAGCTAATAAAATGCGGGTTAGCAAGCTGGAACGTAGATAAGTGATAGCGCGCAGTCTCTGTGTGAGGAGAATAATTGTGACGTCAGCGTGTCAAGATCTCGAAGGCGCGCTGCACCGGAGTGCGAAAATAACACGAAATTCGCGTTTCTTCAATTTTGGTTACCATAGATACGCGAAAATTAGGGTGTGAGATGCTATGCAAGGGGCGTCATGCCAATGAAGGCCCGATAAGTGAGGTACAGTAGCTGGAGAAAGGCAAAAATTTAAGCTGAAAAAGCTGTAAAATATGAAAGATAAGTAAACCTTTTCTGACTGAACCTATGAAACGTTTCGTTCAGTTAATATTGATAAGATAATTCGGCGTTCGATTGACCCATGTAATGTTTCGCAAGGACGGAAACTCGGAGTTGAGAGCCTATGATGATATACATATATGTTAATGTTGTCGAGTCGACAATTGCTTAAGATAAAAATAATGACTCCTATATACGAGGATTAAAGTTACTTGCAATTAAACAATGATGAATTATGGAAGTAACAATAATCAATACATGCAATGAAAAATGCAACGATAGTCGAAATATGGTATACAATGAAATTGGAATTAAGCTAAGAAACGAACATGCAACTGTCAACTTTCTAGCCAAATGTGATGATATATCATAATACGGAAAGTGATGAAACATGTTAAGATATGAATGAAATTGTCCTAGAGATTGTAATTAATTTAACAATCATAAAGTACACAAGGTCAAAATTATCAAACATTAGACTGTGAATTGATTGAGATAATTGGCATTTCACAAAGACAGTTTAAATAGATAAATCCAAATTATCGGATTCAAGATGACGTTGTGAGGTCAGGAGTGTGACAATGAACGATTCCACAAATGAAAAAGTATGTCACGTTTACAGGATTATGCTATACTATAGTCACTGCATTAAGGAAATCTACAAACGTATATGCAGCAATAAAATAATGAAAATGTAGCGAAAATCATAGTAGTAAGACACATATATAATTTAATGTCGCAACGAATTTTCTTTCGAATTCACACGGTCAATAATGTTATTTTATAACATGGCTAAGGTCCATACAGAAAACGCGGTTCGTGTTGTTGAAGTGCGCAGAGGTCAATGTTATCTATTTCCCAATATCACAGGGTCATGAAATTTGACCACAGGGACATAATGGTCGGCGAGAATATCTAACACATTGTCAAAGTTTTATGTTAGATTGACCATTAGGCAGGTTCAAGGGTCATGTTGGGCAGTCAGGTCACATGCGAAATACGGTTACTTAATGCATGCTACGACAACTCCAAGACCTATGTTATAATTCCATAATAAACGAGCAAATATATTAAATGCTAACTCAAAGTGACATACTTTATACGAATTCTTAGTATAAACCATATTCAGAAAGGAAAGTATGTAACTTCACAGAAAAATAATAAACGAGATCAAAGAAACGAATCTGAAATCATGTTAATTTGATAATATAATATTTGTTCGAAGAAATACGTCATGTTTTAATTAGCATAGGAACGACAATTAAGAAAATCACACAGCTAGACAATCTATCATACGAATTTTCGAAGGTTCTTGCCATAAGAATATTGATGTGATATACCGTTATTTACATACTAACGCACAGAAAAAAAAAACAAATTATGCATTATAGTAGTAAAATGTAATCGTAACTTACACAAGAATAACCGTAGCGCAATCAAAGCGTAGAATACTCTAATAGTAACGAACCACAAAGTTATTTTATCGTTTTCGTATGGAAAGCCTAATGTCACACCCTTTATGTGATTTCTTACGAGAATACGAATAACGTTTTGAATCGGTAAATAATAGCAAAACGAAAGGGTAAATTGTAATAATTGTTAAAAATTCGTGCATCATAGTAAAAGAACGAATAAATACCCATCGGAAGGCAACATAAAATAATGATGTGAAATATTACGTTAACCGAATGTTATCGAAAAGTTATTTAGTGAATTATCGAACGATTATGTAAGAATACAATTATTAATAAGTAGATGAGAAAGCGTGGGAGGGAGGGTGGGGGAATGAAGGGGGTGGATTGTACAATAAACAGGAGAGAAAATAAAAATGCAATGCGGTCGAGGGGGGCAGGGAGGAAACACAGAGTGACATGTGCCCTAGCCAACCTTAAGTGACTTAACCTTTGTTGCTGCGAGAAGAGAAGTAGCTTCCTGCGAATGTCGTGTTCTTCTTAGTGGGACGGTGGTCACAATCACAAATACACACTTAGGACAATACTAACGTGGCGATTAATGTCCCAACCGTTACCATAGGAGGGGGATATACAAGGTTATTTTAAGTACGCGCGAGCGGTTCACGCTTAATTAAATATTAGGTTAATATTCACCTTTTAACCTAAAATGAGGAGGTACTTCTCCAGATATCCACTTCACGTAGGAAAAAAATAGAACGAAGAGCAACTCGTATGCCTAAAATTGTGCAAAAAAATAGAAACTAGGTCTATCAATTTGTTATTAATCAAACAGGAAACCAAAATATTTGTAGCGTGGGTCTACGAATATTTATAATCAATTAACGGGTACGTGAGGGTTTATCTTGCATCATAACCATTTTATGTGACGAGCAAGATTATATCCCATTCTGCCACCAGTTATGTGATAGAGCAGAATGAATCCACGCTGACAAACCCAGTTTATGTGATGGTAGTAAGATGTGTCTACTACGACCGGGTTTGTGTTAAATTGTTAATATCATAAATTCTAACACTATTTTGTGTAATTGGCCGACGGGTCCCGTCCCGGGGGCCCCCTGATATGTTGCGAGCAGAGATTGCTCTAATTCCAACACATAAATATACCATAATTTATAAGGGGATTACGTGAAAACAGGTAGCGAAAATATTAACAATATATTATAAAATCAGATATATATATAACATTATTTACATGGGGAGGCACGATATTTTATATATGCAAGGGGAAGCAAGCCTTATCGCAAAGCAACGAGCTCTAAGCTTTAAAGTATATCAATAACCACTAATATAAACACAAACCTAAGGAAAACCAACTCTAAGGAAACACAGGCAATGGCACAGTATATGAAATAAGCTAAGTCACTAAAGCAACTAAAAACACTGTCTACTGGAATCCTTGAGGAGGTGAAGTGAGAGGAGGGACCTCTCGACTTGAAAGGTCGAACTAATTCTGTCTAATTCTATCAATGACCTAATTTGAGGGAGATACTGGGTCCGTGCGAGGGGCAGCGACAATTCTTCTAATGCTCAGGCGGCTGCCCGACCGGCGGTATGTTTGGTTCGTTCGTGGCACGGCCCTCCAAGCGTGGCATTAGGACTGACTGGAAACTGGGGAGACATTGTATTTAAGTAACTAGAAATATTTCTTATTGACTTCGATATGAATTTTGAATTTATTTATCACAATAAGACCTTATATAATTTTATATCAATATATATATATCTATATATACACTATTACAATATAAATGAACATAAAGTTCTATCTATGATCTATCTATATATCTATCTCGCTCTCTCTCTCTCTCTCTCTCTCTCTCTCTAGCTCTCTCTCTATTATGATATATATATATATTATTTATTTAATAATATATATATATATATCTATTTGTATATATATTAATACATACACCACACACAAAGACGCACACGAACACAGACACGCACACACAAACACAACATACACACACACACACATCTATATACTTACATATATACACACACAGATATATATATATAAATATATATATATATACTATATATATATTTATATATATTATATATAAATGTATATATATATTTTATATATATAAAGTATAAATATCTATATATTTATATATATATGAAATACATATAAATATATACTATATATATATATATAATATATATATTAATGTATATATATAATTATATATATATATAATATATATATTATATATATATACATATAAATTATATATTTATATATATATATATATAAATATATATATATATATATATATCTATATATATATATATATATATCTATTATACAGTTATAATATATAATCTATATATATATAAATATATATCTATATATAATAATATCTTATATATTGATAATTATCTAGTATGGTAATATATAAATATTATATATGTTTATATATCTATATTCATATATATATAAAATATCTATATATCTATTTATACATGTATATATTATATATAT
>NW_028234434.1:7972129-7979629 GCF_977035675.1 Penaeus japonicus
TTGGCTCAGGGAAGTTACCTTTTACACTTTTAAACCAGGTATGATAGCGAGGTGTTACGACAATCACCGTGGGACTCGGGTAAATTAAATTTAGAAATTCAAGTCCCCAAATCACGTTACCGAGATCGTTTTTTACATTTAAAAGATGGGGAGAAGGGTTGAAACCGCTTTTTAAATATAAAAATTTTTCAAATAAAGTTTCCCTGCCCGTGCCGGATTCTAAAGTGGTACCCCAACTTTTGACCATTACCCCCACAACGCTCCCATCAAAAGGTATTTACATCCTGATGCCATACTGGCTCTTACTGACGTTTAAACCCCGATACTATTGTATCTGACAGTAATGATTAGCATGGTTGATAACGAGGTTTTACACATTGCATATTCATATGACCCGGAGCTATAACCTCTGCCGCCTCGGGAATGGCCCGAGAGTGCAGTACTAAACCATACTAGAACCTCACGACCCTCAATGGTGTGCTCATACTGGGATAAGACACATGCTCATTACTGGAGTAAGGATAGCGAAGTTTTGCACACAATCCTCGTGGGCAACTCGGATGGCAGCGGTTCAAAATTCAACATCAAAGTCAGAAGACCGGAGGTTACTATATAAGATGGACTATTGCACGGTGGAGCTATAGAGCGAATCTGTTCCTAGTTAGACAATCCATTATTGGGTCATGTGGTCTTTAATGGGTTAGTAATGCACTCGGGGTAACTCCCGAGGGCGGCAGAGGTGCGGGTTTGGAGAGGTATGTTTTTCATCTATATCATTAAGCCTTTATTCATTATTATATATTATTTATTTATATTTAGTTATATATATTTATATAATATATATATGTATTTACATTTATTTAATACATTATTACATATTACTTTATATATTTATATATATATATTTATATATATATAGATATTATGTATATTTGATATATTTATATATATTATATAATGTTTTGTGTGTGTGTGTGTTATTTGTGTTTTGTTGAATGTGTTTATTATATATTATAAACATTTATTCTATATCTGACAAAATAATTTAAAAATAAAAATACTCTATACAAGAAAAAAACTATTATTTAATATTACAATAACCACCCCCCCCCCCCCCCCCCCCCCCCCCCTTATATTTATATACATTATATATATAGATATATTATTTATATTTTTATATTTTATTTATATTATTATTACATTCATATATGCTTATGTATATATTTATATATTTATATATGATTTATATATATATTTATTATATATATACTATATATGTTTATATATACATATATATGCTTAGTTATTTTTTGATTTATTTTATATATATATTATATATATCTATATATATGATATTATATAATTATATATATATGTTTTACATACGTATATTTTTACATTTGTATATATCTATTTATATATATATATATAGATATATATATATATATATATATATATTTTTTTTATATTAGATATATATATATATAATATATATAGATTATATTGTATATAATATATACATACACCACACACACACACACACAACTACACATATATATTATTTATATATTATATATATAGATATTTTTATATAATATTATATATATGTTTATATATATACATATATTATATATGTAAGATATATATATATTTATATATAGTTATTTATATAGTATATATATATATGTATATAGATTACATATGACATTATATATGTATATTTTTTATTTATATATATATTAGATATATATATATATTTTATGTATGTTGTGTGTGTGTGTGTTGTTGTGTGGTTGTGTGTGTGTGTGTGTGTGTTGCAGTTATCTTTTATATATAGTATATATATATAGATATATATATATATATGGTATATATTATTTATATATATATATTTATATATTATATAGAACATACAAATATATGTTTGTATAGTAGTATATCTATATATATATATAGATATATATATATATATTATATTATTTATATATGTTGTGTGTGTGTGGGTGTGTGTATGGGTGTGTGTGTGTGTGGGTGTGTGTGTACTACAAAACACACACACACACACACACACATATTTAGTATATATATATATATATATATATATTAATATTTTTATATATATATATATATATTTTCATATTTATATTTATATTATCTTATTTTTTTATTTTTAAATATTATAATGATTACATATATTTATTATATTTATATTTAATATATTATATTATGTATATTATATATATAATATTTTTTTTATTTATATTATATATATATATATAGATATATATATATATACATGTGCATTGTGGATTTTATATGGGTCTATGTGGCACGATTGTGAGTCATAAATCCAGATTACATACACAAAATATATTTATATAAAATGAATATATTTGAATATTTTTGGATCGGTATCCCAACTATGCAACACAATTTTTACATCAATAAAGAGGAGCGAAAACAGAAGTTGCGTGAACGAGATTTGCAGAATAAAAGTCGTACATTATACATTTCATGAGTTTGTCAGCTACAGCAATATATGCCGTATGTTTCTGTACAATCCACATAATGGCTCACCGTGGGAACAGTGCATGTTGTTAAAGATTTTGAGGATTAAGATATGTAGAGCAGCGTTAGGATGAATTGATGTGGTAAATTAAATCTATTTCATAGAGTTATATATATATAATATATTATAAATATATATATATTTATATTATATATTATTTATTCATTTATATATTTATATATATATTTGATTTATATATATATTTTTATATATATATTTATAAGTCATATATATGCATAATATACTTACATATATATTTTTATATATATAATATATATATATTTATATTGTTTATTATATATATATATTATAAAGATATATACATATATATATATAATATATATATATTATATTTATATAGATAGTATATATAGATATATATAAATTTTTATAAGGTATATTTATATATATTATTAAATATATATATATATTTATTAGATGTAGGTATTGTAATGATGTATAGTTACTGTACACACACAACAAACTCACTCACTCACAAACACACAGACACACAACACACAACTCACTCTCAACACTCACACTCACACACACACAATATATTATATATATATATAGATTTATTATATAAATATATTGATATTTATTTATACATATATTATTATATTTTATTTAGATTATTGATATTCATATTTATATTTTTTTTATATTATAGTGTTTATATTGATATATTGATTTATATTGATACATAGATTGTATTAGTATTACTTACAAACATAGACACGTATTATATATTAGTATATATATAATATACATCAATATATACATATTTTTATAAACATATTTATGATGATATTACTGCATATAGGTAGATATGTATATATATTTATAGTTATTTATATATTATATATTTTATCAATTGTTATTGATATATATACAATATATTTATTTTATATATATTCTATAGATATATATATATCACTTAGTTTTTTTTTTTATAATTTTTTTAGATATAGCTCTATTTATATAGATAAGTTTTTAGGTAGGTATATTCATATTTATTACTAATATGACATATATCAGATATATAGATATATAATATATATATATATATATATATTTATAATTTATATATGTATTTATATATATATATATATATTTATTATATATATATATATATATTTTATATATTTTTATTATTTAAGCACGCATATATACAGATTTAGTAATTATATATATCGGTATATATATATATGATTTATATTATATTATATATATATGATTTATATAATATATATATCTATTCATATAGAAAATTTCATTTTTTACATACTTACTTATAATATATTTTATATAGATTATAGACATATATATATTTTGATATATATTATATAATATTTATATGTTTTATAGATATAGATACATATATATACAACAACATAACATACATTTTTATATATTTATTTCATAGATATATATATATTTATGATATAGGTTTTATATATATTTTTATATATTATATATATATTTATATATATATATATTTAGATATTATATATTTACCACACACACATATATATATATATATATATATTAAGCTACACTCACTCATTCACTTATGTATATATATATATATATACTTTATCTATTATTATATTATATTATATATATATATATATAGTCTATATAATATTTATATTTTTTTTTTATATATGTTTGTATATTTAGATATATATATATTTTGATATATATTTTTATATATATTTTTTTATATATACACACTCACACATTTATGTATAATATATAATATATATATGTTTATAATATATTATATATATATATTTATACATATTTTTATATATATATATATATATATATATATAGATAGGTATGTTATATATATATTATATATATATATATATTTATATATACATATATTTGTATTTTATGTATATATATTATATTTATATATATGTATATATATATTATTATATATATATATATATTTATATTTTATATATATATAAATTATATAATATATATATTTATAGATTTTATATATTATGTATTTTTATATATATTTATATATATTATATATTATATATAAATATAAATTATATTTTTGATTATTTATATATATATATATATTATATTTATATATATATATATATATATATATATATATATATGCATTATCTAATGAAGTATAGTTTGGCTCAGGTATTGCAGATCCTCGGTTCTGGATGAAAATAGCCCAACGATAAAGTGAAGAGACGAAACGGAAAGAATCAGGAAAGCCGTTTGGGAAAATTGAGGTCACGGGCATGCAGAACGGAAGCATAACTCGTTAGCGAAATCTCTTTAGCCATGTCTCCCTCTATCAGCCTCAATCTATGGGAGGGGAAGACACTACGCGGAGAGGACTTTATTGAAAGATGAGACAACAGTTTAGAAATATTCCGGGATTTCATCTCTACACTTCTCTTTCTTTATATTCATATATAATCCCCCTCCTCCTTTTTCTCTCTTACTCTCTCTCTCTCTCTCTCTCTCTCTCTCTCTCTCTCTCTCTCTCTCTTGCTCTCTGTCTCTCTCTTTTTCTTTTTCATTTTCTCTTTCTCTTTACTTGTTTTTCTTTCTTTATATATATATATATATATATATATATATATATATATATATATATATATATATACATACATATATATATATATATATATATATATATATATATATAAGAGAATGGAGAGATTCCGAGATCAACAATCAGCACTTTTTTTTATAATGCATGACTATCTTCCTGGAAACAGTGAAGGTAAAGATTGATTAGCGATATTGCCGCCAAAAGATTTATTTAAGCAGTCGGCACGCTTCACAAAAGGCCAGAAAAATATTTGACATTAAGCCTACGCAGTAAAACTTTTATCAGTCGGTATTCAAAGGGGTGCCTTACGCACGAAGAGATATCGATCCGATTAAATCCATCGCCACGAAGCCTATCCTGTTATCGGTAGCACCGATGCTTCATTCGCAAACTTTAGTAACCTCTCTCCGTCACACTGCAAAACTCTCTCAATATAAAAATAGTATTTCCAATACAATGTTAATGCAATTCCATTTATCTAGGATTTGGAAGTGATTAAGTGGTCATAATTCACTGTATTTGCTTTTTCTTTCGTTTCTACAAGAAATCTTATCCTAAATACCACATATTAAGTTATTACATAAATATGTTTCGAGATAAATGTTTGCAAGAATGAGATCATGCATTATTGCGAAAAAAGTAAAAAACAGGGAGCGGTTAGAAGATTTCTCTCTCTCTCTCTCTCTCTCTCTCTCTCTCTCTCTCTCTCTCTCTCTCTCTCTCTTTCTCGCGCTCTCTCTCTCTCATTTAAAAATTAGATTACCAGGTGCTCGCTGACTTTCTAGATTTAAATTTACCCAGAGCTTGATTATATTTGAGTCATTATTGTAAGTATGAGTAATTACATACAATGGAAATAAATGCAATGTGAATGAACTTGCATTTTCTGTATAATTACCCAGAGCTTGATTATATTCAAGTCATTATCATAAGGATATGTAATTTTATACAATGGAAGGAAATTCGCTGTGAATGAATGTGCATTTTCTGTAGAGGGGCAGAGTATGACTTATTTCTCAGGAACTGTATTGTCAGCAAACATGTACCTTCATTATAAAATGTCCGCAGCAATTATTCTAAATCACCTATGACATAAATGTCGAATTGATTATGAGTGCCAGATCATATAAGAAGTTGGAATTCCCTTTCCATTACAAAAATATAAAAGACTGTAATAACCTCTTGCATCGTACAAATAGCTAAACTGTAATTATCAGTCCAGCTATGAACTAGTAACAAAATCACCCAGATTGGATTGGCACTTTGAATATTTTCATGTCTTTTCAAAGACATGTCAATATCCTGGAACTAAAATTTTCTAATCAAAGCTATTCATTTCTCCTCATTCCTATCGCAATTCCATTGTCTACCATTCAAATTCCTTCACGCACTCATTCAACAACAACAACAACAACAAAACAAAATGCTTACGATGAAAACATCTCTACGCCCAGACGTGGATTATATTCCCAAAAGTAATCTCCCGAAGGATTCGTAATGGTTTCTGGTGGCATTGCCAAGGCTTATTGTAGCAACGGTTTTTAATGCTCTTTTCCAAATGAGACACTGTAAAGTCTTACATAAAACCTTATCTTCCTCATGAACACAAGCTGTAACAAAAACAATGATGATGATAAGTCTCTATATGTGTGAGTGTGTGTTTGTGTGTGTGTGTGTGTGTGTGAGAGAGAGAGAGAGAGAGAGAGAGAGAGAGAATCCCGGCTACTAACCATTACACCTCAATGACCCAGCAAAAGGATTGTCCAACCAAGTGCCATATTGGCTCCATGGAAGTTACCTATACACTCTTAACCAGTGTACTGATAGCGAGGTGTTACAGACAATCACCGTGGGACTCGGCGTGAATGAATTAGAAATTCAAGTCTCAAATCACGTTACCGAGATCGTTTCTGCATGTGAAAGATGGGAGAATGTAGTAACGCATTTTAATATAGAAATTCAAATAAAGCTCCCTGACCGTGACCGGATTCTCAAAGTGAGTATCCCAACTTTTGACCATTACCCCACAACGACCCATCAAAAGGATTGTCCAACCAGATGCTTTTACTGGACTCTCACTGAGGTTACCTATATCTTGACTCGAGTAGTATTGATAGCAAGGTTGATAACGAGGTTTTGTTACCATGCATATCTCAATTGACCGGAGCCGAACCTCTGCCGCCCGCGGGTAATGGCCCCGAGAGTGCTCAGTAACAAACCAACTAGACCTCAACGACCCAACAAAAGGTTAGGTAAGTGTCAAACTAGGATCAGACTGCTCATGACTGGAGTAATGATAGCGAAGTTTTGCACACATCCTCGTGGGCAC
>NW_028234434.1:7987129-7990046 GCF_977035675.1 Penaeus japonicus
TCATGATAAAATCTTTAGGGGCTGATAGTCCAATTAGTTTCGGGTGATAATGAGAGAGTTCAAATGACCGGACTGCACACGTACAGCAGGTTATTTGGTCCCTTTTTGCTTTGCCGCGTGCGCGCACACCTATACTTTAAACTTCTGCATGCTTAGCTACGATATATTTGATTAAATAGTGAACATTTTCAACAGAACAGAACGAGTGAAGGAAAAACATTCTCATCTAAGAAGCTACAAGTCCAATTACGTTAGTATACACACAGAGGAGTACGCAATTCACAAATGTCCCATGTGTTACTAAGCTTTAACCCTGGGGTCCCTTTGAGAAAGAAAAGAAATTACTCTGCTAATTGATCCCGAAAAGCAAACTATCTCGGACTGGATGTATCCGTGTTTTATATATCTATTTTTACATGACTTGTTAGTCGCTTAAATAATAGTATCGTATGAGAAGTTTTGTCCATAATATGATACTATGCACAGTATATGTATTTACTTTCTTCCTTACGATTCTTGAATTGTGACACCTATTTTTGCTTTGCTAATTATTGATTATAGTAATGAAAAGTAAGTCATTGGAATTTAAAAACATGGATATACTGTTACAATATACAATGTATATACAACGTTGAAATGGTAACAATGATAATATGATTATATATTCTCACTCTTTCCAGAGAGATATGAAAACTAATGGAATATTAAAAAGAGAGTATATGTCAAGAATAATGAAATGTTTTTCACTGGTCAACAGCTTATGTTAAGCCATAACACATAACAATAGTGCAAATTATAAAGGCATTTTGGTCCTCATGAATTTTGTCTTTTATTCTCTCTTTTAATAGAAATTCACGAATTTGTTGTTAGAATCCAGGGCATGTTCTGACAACGATAATGAATACTCACTTTATATGAAGATTCTTTAAAAAGTCTTAAAAAAAAAAAAAAAAAAAAAAAACTCCAATACTCATGGATTACTAAGAATACTATAAGATGTTTCTTTCCCTGTGTCTCTAGCTTGGACACAAGCAAATAACACGTATGTGCTTATATAAAATATATAAATATATATATATATATATATATATATATATATTATTATATATATATATATATATATCCACACACAACCACCCACACACAAATATACACACACAGTACACAAACACAAAAATATAAATACACCCCACTCACACAACACACAACACACAACACCACACACCACACACCCACACAATATTATACTTTATATATATATACTACTATATATATATATATATATATATATTTATATATGATGTGTAGTGTGAACTGCGTGAGTGTGTATATATGTAAGTCCCACACACAGACACACAATTACACACATCCACAATATATATATAAACTGTTATATACTACATCTATATATATATTATAATATATATATATATACATATATATACATCTATATACATATTTATATATGAATTATATTATATATTTATATTAATGTTATGTAAAGATACTATATTAATATAAATACAGACTATATCAATATACTATACTAATACTATAAATATAAAAGTATGATAATATATATATGGTATATATACCTCATAATAAATCAATATATATAGATATAAGAACCTATATATATATAGATATATAATATAGTATGTGTATCGAGTGTTTATATACAAGACCGGAATATACCTATGTATACACATACACACACACACACGCACACACACTCACACACACAAACCACTCACACCACAAACACACACATATATATAAATAATTTAAAATATTTATATCATATATATATATATATAGAGAGAGAGAGAGAGGGAGAGAGAGAGAGAGAGCGAGAGAGAGAGAGGAGAGGAGACGAGAAGAGGAGATGAGAGGATGAGAGAGAGGAGAGATACGTTGGTTATGTCGCTGTGTGTAAGATACATCTAGAGGCTAATGACTACATACCACACACACACACCCACACAAGCGCAGAAGCGAAAGTGAATAATCGATCGTTTCACAATTACGTATACGATTTCTGCCGCTAATGGAACAATGGGCATCCTGAAATCCCGGCATTCATGGGAGTGATCTGTTCCGCCTGATTAAAGGACTCCAGATAGAGAGAGCGCGCACTTACTCCGACGATGTCATTGTTTTAGAAATTTTTGTGCCTCCGCGCTTCTATTTGAAAACTCTCCCAGGTGACATGTTCCTTGTATTTGTTTGTCTTTTTAAAGCTAATGATTTCATGAGTATCGTTGCTGTACGAAAATGATAATACTGTAATAGTCATTGAACGATAGCAGTCTCCTGACTCAAGATCGTTATTTTGAGCGCCGAAGAAAATATGCACGATCTGTTATAGAGGTGAACTACCGTTCTAAAACAACATGAAAATATTGGAAAGAAGAGTAAAACAACTTTCTGTGATAGAGATATTGTCAAGGATAATATCTATAACTCATTTGGTAGCGTGAGTGGTGTGTGAGTTTCTGTGTTGGTGTGTCTTACTCTCTCTCTCTCTCTCTCTCTCTCTCTCCTCTTCTCTCAACTCTCTCTCTTACCTTCTATCTATCTTATCTATATATATATATATATTTATATATGTGTGTGTGTGTGTAACCAACACACACATACACACACACACACACACCCACACACTACACACACTCACCACAACACACACACACACAATCACATTATATATATATATATATATTATATATATCTTATATATATATATATATATATATCATAATTCTACACAATACTATATACATGCATTATATATCAGTTATATCTTTATATCTTTATATATATTTATATTATATATATATATATTATATTATAGTATTTATATATACATATATAATATATATTGTATACTATATATATAAAAATTTTTTATTTAAAA
>NW_028234434.1:8002646-8007580 GCF_977035675.1 Penaeus japonicus
CTGACATCAGCACGAGCTTCCTTTTCTAGAACAGTCTGTCATGCAACTGTTTTGTTAATATCATGCATCCTTTCGCCTTCTCTCTCTGATCTCCTTTCAATATATGGAAATATGAAAGCAATGTGGCTGAAACCGTTTATTGCTATATTCCGTTACATAGTTGTATTCTGGCTATGGCTATCCTGTTGCTGGTTATCTGTGTCGTGGTAATGTTGTTATCAAAGCTACACTGATAAAAGCGAAGGTTGTACTCAAGATCCCGGTGGCATGGTTGTTCGTACCCTGACGCTAGAGTACGTTTTTTGGCTATCCATCATTTTTTTCCTTCTACTGCGTTAATTATAATGTTCATCGATTCGCTTACCAGTAAAATAGGTTATGAGTAAATTTGGTTATAATATCCCGTGACAAATGTCTGGATACATTATTTTACTCAAATTATTTTCGAGGAGTTGTTGTGTGTACGCCTAATATAAAATCATTACCTATCATTATCAGTAGTTTTAAAGTCCATGGCACGGCATTGCTATCACAAAAGCATAGCACTAATAATCATTCATTATTATTTGTTATCCACCTTGTCTGTCCTTCTCCCTTCCTCCTTTTCCTTCCCCGCGCACACACAACTATGAAGAAAAACCATATCACTTTTCACATCTCGTAATTCATTATTCTCTCCGTCCAGAGAGAGTATTTCAGCAAAAAAGGAGAGATTTTCTTGTGGCGTTCTTGTTGTTTTCCTGCGTAGAATTTACTCAATTATTTACGAAGGTCAGATTGCCTTTTTGTTCAGATGTATTGAAAAGTGGCAAGAGTGTTCCGTAGACTGAAAGAATACAACCAGAGATGAGATAGTGAAATATGACAAAGGGGTTCCGTAGATTTTAATTTGGCTTGTGTACGAAATCGGAGAACTATGCGTGAGGAGAAAACCAGACTTGGACTCAAGCCCTTTGCTCGAGGCACCTGTGAAGTTTTACGAAATGAGGCAAACACTTGAACGAGGTGCCGAGTGTGGATACAGTGCCGACTGCTTAAAAGGTTTTTATAAACTACTTACCACTGCTTTGCCCTCGGGAGGCGGTGCGGTTGTTGAAATGATGCAAGAGGGTTGCTTGGTTGAAGTGGCAGTGCGATGGTGCAAATGGTAATTTTATTGCTTCGACTTAAATTGTTTTGTATTAAAGTTCGGTTATGACACTATAGTGTTCTTGAAATGACGAGATGGACATGAGGTGAAATAAAGATTGTTACATTTCATATTTTCCTCTTTGAAATAGCTTTCTAGAAGATTTATATTCATATAAATTTATATATATATATATATATATATATATATATATATAAATGTATATATATATATATAGATAGATAGATAGATAGATAGATAGATATAGATATATATATATAGATATAGATATATATTTATATATATATTTATACATATGTATATTTTTTTTTTTTTTTTTTTTTTTCCCAAAACCAAAAAGGATTTGGTTGTGTTGGTCCGTGGCAGTTGAGCGTCCCTTTCTTTATCCTAAAACCTATGATATGGAAGGAACGCGGCAGTCCGCATACTGCCGCCACCCCACTACATGCACGGATCATTTGTCCCCGAATCTAAATTATACTTTATGTATAATTTGCAAGTGTACCTCAAATTTGATCAAATATAATAATTGTTGTAAATTAAACATTATGTTAAACTTATTATACTTGATCAAATTTGAGGTACACTTGATTGCAATGATTTAGATTTACGAAAACATTATGTAGTTGAACGAATTCGAAAGATTTCAAAGTTTTGAACTCTGCAACAAACTCATTTGCATTGTCTAATTAGTTGTACTATTTAATGTTGAGAAAATGCTCGCACCACAATATAACTATAAATTAACCGTAAATTAATTCCTAATTTAAGTACTCATCCCATTAGTTTTTTCCTTCCTGATTATTGAGCTCTAAAGAGGTGTCGAATGCTTCATAGTCAAACTTCAAGATAGTTAGGGTCGTGTTGAATCATTAATAATATAGCTAGTAGTAGTAGTCACAGTTAATAAGTCTTCTAAAATCAATTTAGGCCAATAATGAGCATAATTTTTCACTGTAACTGAACAGTCAGTGTCATTGTCAGTGCATGTAGTGGGTGGGGTGGCTGGCAGTATGGCGGGACTGCGCGTTCCTTCCATATCATAGTGTTTTAGGGTGTTAAAGAAAGGGACGCCTCACTGTCACGGACCACACACAACCAATTATCCTTTTTGTGTTTTGGGAAAAGATATTCAGTCTTTTTCAGTTGTTCATAGAGAGTCTAATAGGTTTAATTGACCAATTATCTAATTGATGGGATAATTTGAAGGAATAATAATGAATGGTCTCATGTGGCACCCTACTACACTCAATCAATGTCAACATGGACAGTTTATCGTTGGATTTACGACGCTAATCTTATGTGTGAGTCCGAGATGAGCGAGCGTTTAATTGGTATAATTGGCCAATTTATTTCAATTAATGAAATTGATGAAATGTTTTCATCCAATAGCCCAAACGCAGCGATTGAAAATCACTAAGATTATTAATTTTGAGCTTGAAACTTTTTTTTTTCAGACATTAAACATCAAATACAAGTGGTGTTGTTGTGTGTGCCAGAAAAATCGGCTTATCCGAGTAGTGATACTAATGACGGTCACAATACGTCATTTCCACAAAAAAAAAAAAAAATAAGGATACTACCTCAAAAAAAAACCAGTTATTAGCAAAATTCGAGGGGGGGGGATGGGGGGGGGGGGTGGGTGGTGGGTAAGGATACAACCGACATCAATATCGAAAGATGAAGGCCTGGGACATCCCCCGTTCTCTCACATTTTTTTTAAGGTTTATCGTTTTAATGTTTTTTTTCGCGACTTTTTCGCCGTTCAAAATGGTTTTTTTTAAAAATAGTCGCGAATATCTCAACAATGCATGGGAAGCCCGGAACGTTTTGACAGGCTATTTTTTCAGAAAGTACATTAAGATTTCCTTTCTACGTAAGCAATGAATCATTTTTTCTCCTAATCTCGAAAGTTTTCATATACGAAAAATTGAGTTGCAAAAACGTCCTATTTTTGGATAGGTTATTTTTTTGATTTTGAAATTCGTGATATTTTTGTGACGTCTTCTTATGACGTCTGATATCACTGCGTCCATCAAGATGTTTTCATTTCAGGACAGTTTTTGAAAGTTTTGAACTTTCTTTCTTTCCAATGTTGTGTTGCTAAAATCGCGTATCTTTTATACTTCTCGAGATATATCATCACAAAGAGGACCCACTTTTTGCCTAAAAAATATCCTCTACCTGTATGTATATATATCGTACCCATTTTTAACAAGAACACCCTCATTTTCGGCGATTTCGATTTTCATTCAGGTTTTGTAATAACTCGGCCGTTTTTAATCCAATCGATCTGAAATTTTGACTTTTCGCGTCTTTGTGTTACTAAATATGACGGAAAATATAAGTTATTAAGGTAATTCGGACGTCGGGAGAAGTTGGGTAAATTTTTTACCTGAAATTCGGCGAATCCACATAAAGAAAACATATAGTAGGGGGCTGGCAAGCGGAGTTACTTAGGAACTTGTCCTATCGACTCTCGGACTGTACCAAACTCACCTCCGGTGGCTCGGGCCTTCGGCCCTAGCACGGAGGCTCGTCACGAACTCTCCCTCGACCCTTCGGGTCCCTCGGGCTCGCTTACTAACTGCCACGGGGCTTGCCAGCCCCCTGAATTATTATTTATTATATATATATATATAAATATATAAAAATATATATATATTTATAAATAATAAATATATATATATTCATATATATGTGTGTGCGTGTGTGTGGTGTTTGTGTAATGTAATATTATATATATATATATATATATAATATAATAGAATATAATATATATATATATATTAAATTATTAGGTAGATATATTTATATATATATAATAAATTTTATATATATATTATATATTTATATTATAATATATATATATATATATATATATATATTACGTGTAGTATATATATAAATATATATATTATATTATATATATATTTATATATATAATATATATTATATATTATATATATGTAATATATATATATATATATATATATATATATATTTAGTATATATATATGTATATATATAACGAACACACCCCTACACACACACACACACACATATATATATGTATATATAATATATATAGTATAATAATATTATATATATATTATATATAATATAATTATATATTATATATATATATATTATATATACGAACACACACACACACACACCACACATATATATATGTTAGTATATATTTATATATATATATATATATATATATATTATATATATATATAGAGTATATTATATATACAGAATATATATATATATCAAATTATATATATATTTATATATATATATATATAATACATATATATATGTGTTGTTGAGTGTGTGTTTGTAAGAAAGGTAATGAATGAGACTGATATCTAAACACGGCAAGAGATTTATTTGACGCGTTTCTACGAGTGAAAATACAGAACGAATATATATATATATATATATATATATATATATAATATATATATAATATAATTTATATTTATATATATATATATATAATATATATATATATATATCAAATAGAGCTAGAGTTCACCTGTCTGTCCTGACCTGTGTGCACTTATCCGCAAATTGATGCTGGCCGCGACTTGGATAGTTAAATCTTCCTGACGCGGTGTTCATATTTTCTGTTGTCTGCGATGTATGCAGCTTCTATAACATGCGTCTTTGCTTCTGCAATCCTTTGCTGAGATTTTGCTATCTTCCATCTGGTAATGTCCCGCCTCAACTACGTGTACGGCCTGTGTGACGGGATGGTCTGCTCGATGCT
>NW_028234434.1:8027680-8032680 GCF_977035675.1 Penaeus japonicus
TTGATAATGATAAAAGTGATGATTATGTTGATAATGATAAAAGTGATGATTATGTTGATAATGATAAAAGTGATGATTATGTTGGTAATGATAAAAGTGATGATTATGTTGATAATGATAAAAGTGATGATTATGTTGATAATGATAAAAGTGATGATTATGTTGATAATGATAAAAGTGATGATTATGTTGATAATGATAAAAGTGATGATTATGTTGATAATGATAAAAGTGATGATTATGTTGATAATGATAAAAGTGATGATTATGTTGATAATGATAAAAGTGATGATTATGTTGATAATGATAAAAGTGATGATTATGTTGGTAATGATAAAAGTGATGATTATGTTGATAATGATAAAAGTGATGATTATGTTGATAATGATAAAAGTGATGATTATGTTGATAATGATAAAAGTGATGATTATGTTGATAATGATAAAAGTGATGATTATGTTGATAATGATAAAAGTGATGATTATGTTGATAATGATAAAAGTGATGATTATGTTGATAATGATAAAAGTGATGATTATGTTGATAATGATAAAAGTGATGATTATGTTGATAATGATAAAAGTGATGATTATGTTGATAATGATAAAAGTGATGATTATGTTGATAATGATAAAAGTGATGATTATGTTGATAATGATAAAAGTGATGATTATGTTGATAATGATAAAAGTGATGATTATGTTGATAATGATAAAAGTGATGATTATGTTGGTAATGATAAAAGTGATGATTATGTTGATAATGATAAAAGTGATGATTATGTTGATAATGATAAAAGTGATGATTATGTTGATAATGATAAAAGTGATGATTATGTTGATAATGATAAAAGTGATGATTATGTTGATAATGATAAAAGTGATGATTATGTTGGTAATGATAAAAGTGATGATTATGTTGATAATGATAAAAGTGATGATTATGTTGATAATGATAAAAGTGATGATTATGTTGGTAATGATAAAAGTGATGATTATGTTGATAATGATAAAAGTGATGATTATGTTGATAATGATAAAAGTGATGATTATGTTGATAATGATAAAAGTGATGATTATGTTGATAATGATAAAAGTGATGATTATGTTGATAATGATAAAAGTGATGATTATGTTGATAATGATAAAAGTGATGATTATGTGGATAATGATAAAAGTGATGATTATGTTGATAATGATAAAAGTGATGATTATGTTGATAATGATAAAAGTGATGATTATGTTGATAATGATAAAAGTGATGATTATGTTGATAATGATAAAAGTGATGATTATGTTGATAATGATAAAAGTGATGATTATGTTGATAATGATAAAAGTGATGATTATGTTGATAATGATAAAAGTGATGATTATGTTGATAATGATAAAAGTGATGATTATGTTGATAATGATAAAAGTGATGATTATGTTGATAATGATAAAAGTGATGATTATGTTGATAATGATAAAAGTGATGATTATGTTGATAATGATAAAAGTGATGATTATGTTGATAATGATAAAAGTGATGATTATGTTGGTAATGATAAAAGTGATGATTATGTTGATAATGATAAAAGTGATGATTATGTTGATAATGATAAAAGTGATGATTATGTTGATAATGATAAAAGTGATGATTATGTTGGTAATGATAAAAGTGATGATTATGTTGATAATGATAAAAGTGATGATTATGTTGATAATGATAAAAGTGATGATTATGTTGATAATGATAAAAGTGATGATTATGTTGATAATGATAAAAGTGATGATTATGTTGATAATGATAAAAGTGATGATTATGTTGATAATGATAAAAGTGATGATTATGTTGGTAATGATAAAAGTGATGATTATGTTGATAATGATAAAAGTGATGATTATGTTGATAATGATAAAAGTGATGATTATGTTGATAATGATAAAAGTGATGATTATGTTGATAATGATAAAAGTGATGATTATGTTGATAATGATAAAAGTGATGATTATGTTGATAATGATAAAAGTGATGATTATGTTGATAATGATAAAAGTGATGATTATGTTGATAATGATAAAAGTGATGATTATGTTGATAATGATAAAAGTGATGATTATGTTGATAATGATAAAAGTGATGATTATGTTGATAATGATAAAAGTGATGATTATGTTGATAATGATAAAAGTGATGATTATGTTGATAATGATAAAAGTGATGATTATGTTGATAATGATAAAAGTGATGATTATGTTGATAATGATAAAAGTGATGATTATGTTGATAATGATAAAAGTGATGATTATGTTGATAATGATAAAAGTGATGATTATGTTGATAATGATAAAAGTGATGATTATGTTGATAATGATAAAAGTGATGATTATGTTGATAATGATAAAAGTGATGATTATGTTGATAATGATAAAAGTGATGATTATGTTGATAATGATAAAAGTGATGATTATGTTGGTAATGATAAAAGTGATGATTATGTTGATAATGATAAAAGTGATGATTATGTTGATAATGATAAAAGTGATGATTATGTTGATAATGATAAAAGTGATGATTATGTTGATAATGATAAAAGTGATGATTATGTTGATAATGATAAAAGTGATGATTATGTTGATAATGATAAAAGTGATGATTATGTTGGTAATGATAAAAGTGATGATTATGTTGATAATGATAAAAGTGATGATTATGTTGATAATGATAAAAGTGATGATTATGTTGATAATGATAAAAGTGATGATTATGTTGGTAATGATAAAAGTGATGATTATGTTGATAATGATAAAAGTGATGATTATGTTGATAATGATAAAAGTGATGATTATGTTGATAATGATAAAAGTGATTATTATGTTGATAATGATAAAAGTGATGATTATGTTGATAATGATAAAAGTGATGATTATGTTGATAATGATAAAAGTGATGATTATGTTGATAATGATAAAAGTGATGATTATGTTGATAATGATAAAAGTGATGATTATGTTGGTAATGATAAAAGTGATGATTATGTTGATAATGATAAAAGTGATGATTATGTTGATAATGATAAAAGTGATGATTCTGTTGATAATGATAAAAGTGATGATTATGTTGATAATGATAAAAGTGATGATTATGTTGATAATGATAAAAGTGATGATTATGTTGGTAATGATAAAAGTGATGATTATGTTGATAATGATAAAAGTGATGATTATGTTGATAATGATAAAAGTGATGATTATGTTGATAATGATAAAAGTGATGATTATGTTGGTAATGATAAAAGTGATGATTATGTTGATAATGATAAAAGTGATGATTATGTTGATAATGATAAAAGTGATGATTATGTTGATAATGATAAAAGTGATGATTATGTTGATAATGATAAAAGTGATGATTATGTTGATAATGATAAAAGTGATGATTATGTTGATAATGATAAAAGTGATGATTATGTTGATAATGATAAAAGTGATGATTATGTTGATAATGATAAAAGTGATGATTATGTTGATAATGATAAAAGTGATGATTATGTTGATAATGATAAAAGTGATGATTATGTTGATAATGATAAAAGTGATGATTATGTTGATAATGATAAAAGTGATGATTATGTTGATAATGATAAAAGTGATGATTATGTTGATAATGATAAAAGTGATGATTATGTTGATAATGATAAAAGTGATGATTATGTTGATAATGATAAAAGTGATGATTATGTTGATAATGATAAAAGTGATGATTATGTTGATAATGATAAAAGTGATGATTATGTTGATAATGATAAAAGTGATGATTATGTTGATAATGATAAAAGTGATGATTATGTTGATAATGATAAAAGTGATGATTATGTTGATAATGATAAAAGTGATGATTATGTTGATAATGATAAAAGTGATGATTATGTTGATAATGATAAAAGTGATGATTATGTTGATAATGATAAAAGTGATGATTATGTTGATAATGATAAAAGTGATGATTATGTTGATAATGATAAAAGTGATGATTATGTTGATAATGATAAAAGTGATGATTATGTTGGTAATGATAAAAGTGATGATTATGTTGATAATGATAAAAGTGATGATTATGTTGATAATGATAAAAGTGATGATTATGTTGATAATGATAAAAGTGATGATTATGTTGATAATGATAAAAGTGATGATTATGTTGATAATGATAAAAGTGATGATTATGTTGATAATGATAAAAGTGATGATTATGTTGATAATGATAAAAGTGATGATTATGTTGATAATGATAAAAGTGATGATTATGTTGATAATGATAAAAGTGATGATTATGTTGATAATGATAAAAGTGATGATTATGTTGATAATGATAAAAGTGATGATTATGTTGATAATGATAAAAGTGATGATTATGTTGGTAATGATAAAAGTGATGATTATGTTGGTAATGATAAAAGTGATGATTATGTTGATAATGATAAAAGTGATGATTATGTTGATAATGATAAAAGTGATGATTATGTTGATAATGATAAAAGTGATGATTATGTTGATAATGATAAAAGTGATGATTATGTTGATAATGATAAAAGTGATGATTATGTTGATAATGATAAAAGTGATGATTATGTTGGTAATGATAAAAGTGATGATTATGTTGATAATGATAAAAGTGATGATTATGTTGATAATGATAAAAGTGATGATTATGTTGATAATGATAAAAGTGATGATTATGTTGATAATGATAAAAGTGATGATTATGTTGGTAATGATAAAAGTGATGATTATGTTGATAATGATAGAAGTGATGATTATGTTGATAATGATAAAAGTGATGATTATGTTGATAATGATAAAAGTGATGATTATGTTGATAATGATAAAAGTGATGATTATGTTGATAATGATAAAAGTGATGATTATGTTGATAATGATAAAAGTGATGATTATGTTGATAATGATATAAGTGATGATTATGTTGGTAATGATAAAAGTGATGATTATGTTGAT
>NW_028234434.1:8040180-8042680 GCF_977035675.1 Penaeus japonicus
ATCTACTTAACTTAGTGTTTGTAGTTCATTCTAAACTTCTAAACTTGTTACTTATTCTGTTTCACTTAATGTTCTTATTTATGTGTTTACTTATTCGAATTATTTAATATTTTAATTTATATGCCAGTTTGACTATAACTGCATTTATCTACTTATTTGCCTTCTATGTTTCCTTATTTTCTTAATTTTATATATACTAGACAGAAGATTCAAAAGATTGCACTGGATATGTGAAGAGTTGAGGGAGTTGACTCGTCCTATCTATTTACTTTATCTCGTTTTTGTAGAAAGTTGTGGTCTTTACCTATCCTTCTTCTGTGTTTATGTTTTCATTCACTGGGCAGTGAAAGAGAAATGTCTTCATTTTTTTCCCTGGAGTCAATGATAATATCTGATGTCATTCGTTTTTTCATTTTCTCTTTTGATTTATTTATTTCATTTATCTAGCTGCTCCTACTCTCCTTAATCACTTATTACTTATTCATCTATTCATCTATTCATTGGAAATATACTCTGGAGGTTCGGCTAATGTGACGGTGTAGGAATAACAGTAATTATGCTGGCTGAAAAATGTTTGTCTATGAATAAAAGATCTCATTCAGGCAAGCCAGAACTGATCACTAGATAAATTGACACTGTATGTTAGGATATCATATATATATATATATATATATATATATATATATATATATATATATATATATATATATATATATATATATTTATATATATATATATATATATATTATATATATATATATATATATATATATATTATATATATATATATATATATATATATATATATATGCGTGTGTGTGTGTGTGTGTGTGTGTGTGTTTTTCTAAATTAAAGATCTCCATTTGACTTTTGTAGAAAGAACATACTAAATGGCTCGCGGGGCATTTTTGTGTACATGCGCTAAATTTTACAAATTTGAAGATAGTACATGAAAGAAGTGTTAAGTGTAGAAAATCTGTCCTCGTGTGATAGCCCCAGTTTAACCGAGCGCGGTCCTCTGGAGGTTCGAAAGTTTGACCATCGCACGAGCAAGTGAGGGCGTGACCAATTGAGCGTACATGTGTATATATATGTGTGTGTACACACACACACACACACACACACACACACACATATATATATATATATATATATATATATATATATATATATATTATATATATATATATATATATATATATATATATATATATATATATATATATATGTGTGTGTGTATATATACTATATATATTTGTGTGTGTGTGTGTGTGTGTTAATTTATATATATTTATGTGTACATATATATATATATATATATATATATGTATGTATATATATATTATATATACACATATCTATCTATCTTTATCACTGTCTCGGAATGCCCGAGTTCAGGATGCATAAATGTAAATGCACGCGGATAAATCTCACCGGGCTTCGTCTGCAGCACCAGAAGGTAGACAGTGACGAGCTGTTTGGCGGCGTTCGGTCTGGTGACGTTATTCCCTGAAGACATTCTCGCCGACAACACCTGATGAAGGCAGGCTGTTGTAATGCTAGTATCCCTTACTATTTGATAATAAGTGTGGATGTAACATTTTATGTCTGACTTAGTAGTGTCTTTCATTTTAGTTTACACAATATTGGAGGACCATATTATACCGAAAAACCAAAGGTGACATAAGTTACAGAGAACAACGGAAAATAAAAATGCTTTTGTAGAACTTTCGCATGTCATCTCAGCATATCCATGAGGTAAATAACTCTGGTTGTGTTACCTTATCGAACTGGAGTTCGACACAGTCGGGGAAATTGGTAAGACCTTCGTTGAGATAGTCGACGGTGAACTTGGCAGCCGCTTCGACAAGGGGATCGTCCACGCTAACGTCGTCGTAGCTCTCACAGGCGCAGAGATGCAGCGGAATACTTACGTCTGCGCAGGTTCGAGTTTCGGGAACTTCTCGGAAGAGGCTCTGGCCGTGGTTGGCTTCGACGGGCCTGGCGGAGAGAACATCTTGTCTTCTATTCTGATCCAGGTTCGGTTTTCTTTAGCTGGTCTCATAAAGCAATAAAAATAAATTGGTAATCTACTTACGTTTTAAGTTAGAGAGCAGAACGAATTGTGTAAATTCAAACATTTTTATATGCCAGTGAAAGCAAAAATACATCTATGTTGAGGAAATACAAATGGTAACAAGCTGAATAGAATAATCAATTCAAACAAACGGAATGGAAAAGATAAAATGTGATTTTTCCCACTACTACAGCCAAGTCTTGTTAAATTTATAGCATCTTAATCTTTGTTATCTGCTCACTTTTATCTTTCTGGCACAATTTAAAACCCAGTATTTGTATGGATCTCCAAGTACCTTATTTTGTTGAGGATGTAGTCCCGAGAGGCGAGATCATGCAGCGTCTGATGGAAGTCGAAGTTGGAAACCAGCCTTCGAGTATTGGTGACGAGGTTCTTCCAGGGTCTCGGGTACAGGGTCTTGAA
>NW_028234434.1:8057680-8060180 GCF_977035675.1 Penaeus japonicus
AGTCTTCGAACCTTCAATTGTATCTGTCACTGTAGACGGTGGCATGAGGTCACATGCTTCTAGAATCCTACAGCCAAGGAATTGTTGATTAAACAGGCACAAGACTAGGAACAGCATCTGTCCCGTTCGATGTGTTAGAACTAATAGGTGGCAAGCTAGAGTTTCCCTTGTTCTTATGATCTCCCACCGTCCTTTGCTCTTCCAGCTATCAGTGCTGTTGAGAAAGTAGAAGAATTTGAAGATCTTCCCAAGGCAGAGGTTGCACCTGACCTTTGTCACCAAACTGACGTAACTCGAAAATTTCGTAAATATTACCTCCTCTTTAATGAAGGGGAGGACACTATAGGGCATATACCAGATATACGGCATCAAATCGACACTGGTAATTCAACACATGTCTGTACAAGACAGTGGAGGCTATCCCATGCAACAATATAAGTATTACAAGAGCAGTGTGAATCTATGTTGAGGTCAGGAGTGATTGAACCCTCCTCTTCTCCAAGTCCTACAGTTCTTGTTATAAAGGAGAATGGTGGCTCGTATTCATGAGCTGCTAGATGAACTTGGACCTTCTTGCGTCTCAATGAATGTTGATATACATCCAAATGACATAGAAAAGATGGCATTTAGCGATGGCTATCGCCTATTCTATCTTTACAGGCTCCCGTTTGGTTTCAATACTGCTCCATCAACCATTTAAAGAGTAGTGAATATGATCAGTGAAGTCATGTTCTGATACAGGATAATGGGTTCACTTTGATAACCAAGCTTACCAACCATCTTGTTGGCAAGAGGCAAAGAGGTGTACTATCCCAGCTGTTCCTGCAATAACCTGGGATGAAACTTCCATACTCTCTACTTTAAGTGTGACGTTAGTTTCCTGATAAGTTATTGCTCGTAATTGATTCTGACCTGGAGTTATGACACTGTGACTCCGAAGGTCGGATACACCTCCACTGACCTCTGTATCTCTGACGGAAGGAACGAACGGTAGAGTTACAGTTTGCTCACCAGCAGCGCCGGGTTCACACTCGGGAATTTGTCCAAAATGTCCATGAGAGCGAAAAGGTTGTCAATAGGGAAGTCCGGGAGTCCGAGGGCCTTGGACTCCGGCGTGATGAGCGTGTGTACCAGTGAGAGGGTCCTGGACACGGTGTCGCTGTAGACGCTCGGGTGTTCTGACAGCAGCTGCTGCAAGCTGCTACTTAAATTGCTAATTTGAGTTGTTTCTGGGATGAAACCGAAATTTGAGAAGCGTATAAGGGGATAGCCTTGATAAGGCGGAGATGTTAGGCCCATCTGCCTTCACCCTAACCAAATTAATTTTCAGTAATTCTTCCTCTTTTTACTCTGACTCGCAATAAGTAGTCTACCGTCCGCAAGATGCATCTCTCTATTTTCAAGCATTCAAGACATTCCTTTCCGCTTTTTCAACACCCTCTAAGACCAACATTCGACTCTCGATAGCTGGCCGGACTGCGCTCTGTCATAAAATGAAGAATCAGACTTAATTTATCTTCTGTGTCTGTGGTATCTCGTGTTAAGGTAACAAACACAATCTCGCACTGCATAGCTCCAAATACGACATTGCAAGTAGTCGCCTAGGTGGTCCTGGCGGTCTTATGAGGCATACATCTTGTCTTCTGGATTATCCACCGTAAATGTTTCAGGACAGACTGTGGTACATTGCGTTTGAAGTATCCCGTAGACACAAGTTCTGGATTTTTAGGTGCGTGGATGTTCTTCGACGCATCTCCGATTGTCTCTTTTGTCTCTGATATGAGACGAATAGGCTGGAATCAATCCACAGTTAAGTTTCCTTGTATGCGAGGAACGTATAAAATTCTAGTCTAAAATTCTTACTTAGAAGACCGTCGTTACTTATCGAGAGCCGAAAGAGAGAGAGAGAAATAGCAGAGATTACTTCTCAGCCATCGACAGTCTTGTGTAATCCCAACACTGCCCACTAAAAATTACATCTGTAGTATAAAGGACGTTCGTAATCCCCCGGGAGTCCCACCTACCAATAAGGGTGCCTTAAGGACCAAGGTCCCTCCATATGAAGGTCATTGGGTATCTGTATGGTAAGCCCACCCCTGAAGTCAAATTCCCACTTATGGTGATGGTGCCGGGGGGAATCTGACCCTGTGGGATGTCTCAGCGGGATCTTCGCTGATGCTCCAGTACAAAACTTCCTATGAATAAGTTAATAAATAAATAAAACCCCTACTGGAAGATTAAAAAGAAGGAAAAAAACAAGATAGCCTAGCATAAGAATAGTACAAGATTCAGAAAGAGGGTGAAATAAAAGGAGAAACTGTAGTAGAAGGTAGGAAAGGAAGTATTAAGTTAAGTAGAAGAACCACGATGCTGCACGTAATATATGATGATATGTATGTGTAATTTTCCAGTCCAGCTCCTGTCTGGAATAAATACTACCAGTATAGCTCAATACTTAGCTCTTCTCTCTTTATGCAGATTTCTAAGTTATTACTACCGG
>NW_028234434.1:8065180-8070180 GCF_977035675.1 Penaeus japonicus
TAGTCTGAACAAATAGTCGGGTACATTAACCGGCGAAATCCTTTAGATATCGTAAGAAAAAGCCTGTCTCATCAATAATGCTATCAAATAAACTAAAAGAAAATACTCTTAATAATCTAAATTTGCGAGACTGGAGACTTTGCCTATTTACCTATTAGCAGTTTTACATAATTTCGAAAGCAAAACTACAACTATAAATTAAGAAATATGATTTGTTATTCATGGATATGTAGATTCTGTCTTTGCATAATTCAGTTTGCCATTGCCAATAGTATTCAGGGAAGTAATAGTGATGATGGTGACAATAATGACTAGAATAATATATTTCTTAAGATTATGATAACCGGATGTTTCCTGATGGTGGCAACGAAATGGGATTATTAAGACACTACACTTATCATTATGGTAGTCAGGGAAAATAGGTCCTTAATTTCAAATAGGTCCCTAATTACAAAAAGGGTCCGAACTGCTAATAGGGCCTCAATTTCGTACGCACATGTCACGGGGGGAGGGGAGGGGGGGTTAATGAGAAGGGCTTAACAGCTAATAAAGGTAGTTTACACCTGCATAGAGTGAGGTGAGAATTAATTGGTGTTACGTCAGAGAGAGCAGCTTTATTACTTTTATTAAACTTTTATCAAAATTATTTCATTTCTATCATCAAGTGTTTTTTTTATCATTGTTACTACAATAAAAAAAAATACTTATTACAATAACAGTAGTAATTCTAATCATTATCATTTTTGTTATTATATCATTTTTATCATCATGAGTATCATCATTGCTAATATCGCAATTTAGTTACGTATTTAATTAGAGGTTATGATCAGTGGAAGAACTGAATTGTTTGATTTTAACATCATTTATGCAGGTAACAAGCCATAGATCAATAACATTTTGTGAACTTCCATGATAATCATTACGCTTTAGTTATCATTTATTATCATTGTCATCAGTATTATTCTCCTCCTCCTCCTCATCATCATCATCATCATCATCATCATCATTCTCATCCTCATCTTCATCCTCATCATCAATATCATTACTATTATCATAATTAAGTTACGTGTTTAATTTGAGGTTATGATCATTGGAAGAACCGATTTCTTTAACTTCAGATAACCAGTTTATAGTTCAGCCAAAACACAATCCTTAAATCCAGTTCAAAAATTGCAGGCCGATCATATGAAGATATGTTAGACCGGAGAGAAAAAAATAAAAAAAAAGGTTTGAAGGTTGACAGTAAAAGCACAAGAAAAGCTGCACACTACATGTTATGCATTGAAATGAGCTGATTTTTCGTTCTGATTTCGGTCTCCGAAAAACCAACCGGGCATTGGTAGAATTTGAATGGATCAACGTCTATGGAAACTTAAGAGGGAGAATCCCATTGGTTGGCCCGCTGACAGGATCGGGTTCGGGGAAGTCAATTTTCAAAATGTGGTCCGTTTTACTCCAAATCCATCCAAAGCGCTGTCCATACCCAAATGGGTCAATCGAATGCATGATGAGGCAATAACAGCCCATGAAGCTTTAGTAGTGTATCTCCGGGAGGGAATTGTGGTACAATATAGACTCTATACATTCGGTATCATACGGCTCCTTGTTCAATATTATGTACGTGGCATTGGTTGTCTTTTTGTTATCATGGAAACGTTAAAGACTCAGTATACTTGGCAACATGCTCGTTAGCCTCTCCAACGGTTTCGGGAGGAGGTGGGTGGGAAGAAGTGGGAATGGGGAGGGAGGGAGGTAGTACCTACCCGAGCAATGGAGGCGAGGCAGTTGTTTGAGAGGACGACTGCCACTCTTTCCTTGACATATGCAAAAGTGGCAATTAAGCCGCAACATAACGGTAAAAGGAGCGATAATACTGACGGCTGGAATGCGATGCGATGTATCTTCGCGAGACCGCAGGAGGACGTACGAAGATTTGATAAGGAAGAAGAAACCGACCACAAGCAACTCCGACAGCACCGTATACTGCATTCCCTGAAGTACGTATGAAAAAAACGTACTACAGTGAAACAGGACGTGGTTTCAGCACTAGGATCAGCGAGCATTCAGCTGACGTCTGTCACTACAGGACTTCCAACGTCATGATGGCACGCGTAGATAAGGCAGGATATATACCGGATTGGAAGCAGGCAAAAGCCATCTATGAAGGATTGCATAATTAGAGAAGAAAAATAATGGACGTTCCAAATTTGAACACCGCGTCGGGAAGATTCAAATTCTCTTAGGTCGCGGCAACATCTATTATGCGGGTAATAAGCCACACGTCAAAAACGTCTAATGCAGCTCTTGCGTTGCTAAGATATTGCTGCATTCACATCTTTCTTCTACTGTATTTTTATGTTTAAGATATTTATATTTCTTCTAAAAAAAATCAAATCAGTATTTATGAAAATAGGAACAGAAATAACTAGAGAGATGTTGATGCGGTAATAGTCGTGACGTCATGGTATCGTGCCATTCTATGACATAGGAGGAATTTTGACAAATTATGACGAAATATTTTTTTCTATATAAAATAACTATTCACAGCCATTTTTTTTATTGGAAATAGTCACAGCGCTATGAAGGTTTTAACGGATAATGTCATGACTGCAAGATGTAGCGAAGATGTACCTAAGTTATATACAAATGAAAAATGTAATTTCACAATTTCAAGTAGTTCTTTTTGAGTGAACATTTTACCGAAACATGCCAATAGGCACTTAGAATGAGAAACCGACCCATGGTAGACTCTGATATAAGACATACAGTATACCTCAACTTCACATTCCCTAACCTCCATAAGTAATACCTGACAATCTAAAGCTTTCGGATATATTTCGTAAACTTTTCTTAAATTATCGTCCATCTTATACAATTCTTATTCTTGTCCATTTCAATACTTCGTCTTCGTCTCCTTCTCTTTCAAATTCTCCTGGCCTGAAAATGGAATTTGCTGCTTTCGAATGTCCAATATGCCGATATTTCTATTGTCTACGGTACTGAATAATGCATTACAATATTTTCTTTTTTACAATTTTTCGAGAACGCAGCAGCAGCCTAGCAAAACGTAGTGTTTTCTTTCTTGTACGAAAATAGATGACTCTTTTTTATTTAATGTAGTATCAGTATGTTATGCAATATCTTTATTATCATCGTCGCTGCTGAGGCTGTGTATTGCTGTTTTAATAATGATATCAATTCTAGTAATCATAACAATGAAATGATAATATTTGTTTCAGAATGAAAGCTTACTTATTGCTTTCAGACGATGAAATTAGATTTATCAGCAATGTGAAACAATAATTCGAAGTAATGACACTGATAGTAAGTGGCAAAAAGATTGTGATTTAATTATAAATCACGATTTTTTTTTTATCATAGTCAGCAGTAGCAACAGCCCTTACTCTAATCTTAGTAGTGACAGTACTAGCAGTGATTCTTGTGGTGTTAAAATAGTGGTAGTGGTAATGATTGGAATGGAAATGGTGTGAATTTCAGTTACAGCTTTTTGGTTTCAAAATCCCTTTTTTCGCAAAGGATTAGAAGTACTTTTTTGTTTTGGTAGTGAAAGAATTTAGAGGAATATTGTCTCCTTTCATTTTTGTTCGGTTGTTTGTTCAACCTAAAGTGGAGGATCTGTGTTTGCAGACAACGATTACTTGAATATTCCATGATGCTTCTTGCCTTCTCTCGACTCTTGCATGGAGATCCACGGGGAAAGTTTTTCGCTTGTGACTCCCATGTTCGTGGAAAGTTCTTGAAACTTTTTTACAATTACGGTCCGCAAGACAAAGCAATCCATTGTGTTTGGTCGAGTCTTTCTTTAATTGGTTCTTGCCAGGCAGTCGATGGAACTGAGTGCTACTCTTGTTATACCGTTTAGAAATTAGAGAAGAAAGAACGCGTACTCCTTTGGTTATTTTAAACTTCGTATTATTCTCAGTGGAAATACGCTTTTTAAGACTGTAAACGTATAGAGGCTTTCGGTGATGTTGCTATCGCGTACAACATAACCGATAAGACTAAAGAGCTTTGATATTTTTCTCAATTCTCAAAGCTGCTTACAATACTTTCGATCTCGTATTTTATTGTTTTACTAATGAATTTAGCTCTTTCTTAAAATGCTCGAAGATATCCGGATTTTCTTCATAATGAAAGCTCCCTAATCGCTTTCTTTGGCAAACACTGTACTTGGAAAATATCCTGTTCTTTAAGTGTTACAGTCTGGTGCGTCTTTCTGCGTTTCAGCTTTTACTTGTTTGTGTTTGGTTTGGTGTTCGTCTGGGAATTTGATTGAAATTTAGGTGCATTTGGTGATGATAATGATGACGATGGTAATGATGATGACGATAAGGGGTAGTAGTAGTGCGAGGAGGAGAAGATGATGATAAATGATAATGATTGTCATAGACAATTGCAAGCAGAATCATCTACATAAGCGGATATCAAAGTTAGACAAACAACCCCGGCCCGTGGACATAAGGACGGATGCAGGAAGAGGTTGATCGGCCCTCATCTCTTCATCGGCAGCCGAGAGTGCAGCACTAAATCAACTAGACCACACGACCCCCCAAAAAATAGATTGTCTTGGGTTAATCCCGAGGGCGGCAGAGGTTCGACTCTGGGTCAGGGAGATATGTTTATACACCTATATGAATGCGGTATTACATCATTCCATCTTATATATATATATATATACATAAGCCTCTCTCAATCTTTTCCAGTCATTTCGGTCTTGTGTCCTCTGATTCCAGTTTACTCCAGTGAAATTCACTATTTCATCACGCCATTTTGTCAGTGATCTTGCCCTTGGTCTCTTTGCGTCGTGTATTTCCCGCTCTGTTGTTCTCTTTGTCCACCTGTTGTCTTATCTCCAATATATATGCCCTGCTCACTGCCACTTTTTGAAAAAATAATGCTCTTAAGTATATTCTCTACTTTTGTTTGTTGCCTAATCTATGAATCTCTTTTTTTGTTTCTTAAGCTAACACCTAGCATAA
>NW_028234434.1:8167680-8170180 GCF_977035675.1 Penaeus japonicus
ATGGCAAGAGCCCCTCGCCGATGTATTGCTGCGATGACTACTCACGTTCCTAAAGTAATAATATGGATCAGAATTGCATGTCATTTAACCAATTTCTCTTCGTCCGGGAATTTCCACATTTCCACTCTTAAGCTTTCTTTGCCTTCATATCTCAGCGCGTTAGTCAATTCCAGTTCCCGATTTCATTTGCATATTTTCTCCTCCATTTCCTCTCCTCTAAGTCCGTCCCTTTCTTTTCTTCTCTCCTTCCAGTTCTTATCATGAGCACCTTTTATGTATCCCCGACGTTCTTTGCGTCCCATAATTAAATTCGGTCAACCTTTAATTTCTTTTCTTACGAATCCCGTTAGATTTCTTTTCCGTTCTCTCTCTCTCTCTCTCTCTCTCTCTCTCTCTCTCTCTCTCTCTCTCTCTCTCTCTCTCTCTCTCTCTCTCTCTCTCTCTCTCTCTCTCTCTCTCTCTCTCTCTCTCTCTCTCTCTCTCTCTCTCTCTCTCTCTCTTTCTCTCCTCACATTAAATGTTATAGCTTGCCCTAACCTTTACGCTTACCAGAGAGAGGAAGGGGACCACACATAGAGAAGAAGAAAGGGGTGTGCGTGAGGGTGCGTGTGCATTCAGCAAAAGTATCTGATATCACGGCAAGATGTTTCTAGATTTCTGTATATCGGAATGAAAGGAATTTGGATGCACAACGCCCATGCCTGACCTCTCGCTGCTCGGTGGAAATTAGAGACAACTTTTGCTCTGATTATTTTTTTATTTTATTTTTTTTTTTTTTTGTCTTTTTAAGCGATTCTAGTCCTTTCGTCAAAACGAGAGTCAAAACTATTACAATTATTGTTAGTGATCATGGCCTAACTATCATTACTTTTTTCATTTGTTGTCGGATTATTTGTTGTGGCTGCAACAATTATAGTCATTATCAATCATCATCATATATAACATGGGTAACATAGCTGCATTATGAGGTCGAAGGAAATTATTCTCATACCAAGTGAAATGAACAAAAGTTGCAGTGCTTTTTGAAAAGGAAAAATTGACCTAAACGCGGACTCTTCCCTGACAACCCAACGAATCTGACTTCGAAAAACTTTCACTCGTATCATTTTGTGAATAATGCAGCGTGTGTAATTATAACAATTTGGAGTGACCGCCCACCCGTGACAGTAAGCAATTAACTCGCAACAGGGCTACCAACTAATTATCTCGAGTAATTAATTTCTGAGATATGAGGGTTCGGTGCAGCCCCCTCCCCCTCGCCCTACCCCCAACCTCAGGTACCATGAGACTGTACTTAATGTAATTTCTGACTCAATGTGTCTGCTCCTTTTGTGCGCATTCAAGCCTTCTTCGTCAAAAGATCAGGGGAAAAGACAAAGAGAAAAGGTGAGAGATAGATAGATAGAGAGATAGAAAGATCAACCAATAGATAAGTGAAAAGATTGGGTGGCAGAGAAAAGGAGAGGAAAGGAATAATAATAATAAAAAAAAGCTACACAGACAGTATAGACAGTAAGGGAACATGAGAGAGAGAAAAAAAATAAGGACAGGTGAATAGAAACAAAAATCCTACATTTCGTAAAAATTATTGATGACACCAACACGACTAGCCAAAAGTATATTTCAGGCACATCTTCCCATTACATTTAATTAAAACACCTATTTCACTTCTTCTCCGTCATCCCGCAAGCGATCATCACAAATCTCCACAGAAGTTACCCGAGAGACAGCCTCGGAAAGTGGAAGCGATTTATGATAACAGTTTTCTCGGGTATCGGGATAAACCTATCATGATTCGATACAGAAGCTCAGCCATCCTTCACGTTACGGATTGATCGTGAAACGCGGAGAGATTCTGCCAAGATTTATTTTATCAAGCTGTCGATCGTGGTTGTAAATAACATGAAATGATTGTCTTTTTTGTTCTGTTTTTCAACAAAATATGAGAGGGGGAATGGATTATTTAAAATGTAAATTACATTCGAGAACGAATCAGTAACTTGAAATCATAGATAGAACATGAACAAATAAGGAATAATTATTAATGTAAAGTCCAGAGAGGAGAGAGAGAGAGAGAGAGAGAGAGAGAGAGGAGAGAGAGAGAGAGAGAGAGAAAGAGAGAGAGAGAGAGAGAGAGAGAGAGAGAGAGAGAGAGAGAGAGAGAGAGAGAGAGAGAGAGAGAGAGAGAGAGAGAGAGAGAGAGAGAGAGAGAGAGAGAAGAGGAGAGGGGAAAGAGGAGAGAGTAGAGAGGAGAGAGAGGGGTACAGTAAAAAGTGAGATAGACAGCGAAATAGACATAAACCCTGAAAAAGCTCACGAGACAAAAAGAGAAAGGGGGTGTAGTGGAAATAACAAGACAGACAAAACTTTTCAGACTGCGTTGGGCACCTCAATCCTTTCCACGTCGACTATCCACTCCCTCGGGCGCTTTTGCGAAATGTCCCTCGAATCCCTGAAGTTCGACAGCGATAAAAAAAGAGAAAGGGAAAAAAAAGCTTGT
>NW_028234434.1:8177680-8180180 GCF_977035675.1 Penaeus japonicus
TTAATAGTTATGCTAATCGTATCTTTGGGAGCATTATGACTATCCTCACTTTGCCTATTATGATGATCATTGGTCATTAGTAATGATAACGATAATAGCAATGATAACAATTATAATGATACTGATACTGAAAATAATGATGATGATGACTGTGTTAACGATAATAATGATGATTTTAATGAAGACAGGAATATCAATGCTAAAAACAATAATGATAATAATAATGATACCAGTAACACACATAACGATAATGATGATGGTAATGATATAGGTAATGATAGTAATAATGATGATAAAAGTAATGATAGTGATGAAAGAGAATGATAAAATCCATTTATATACAGCTGAATATAAGGATAATTGAAATAGCTTCAATAGCTTCTTCATAATATTAATATTGATGATGACAAAAACAATCTCTATCTCCCACCTCCCTCCCCCCCACTCTCTCTCTCTCTCTCTCTCTCTCTCTCTCTCTCTCTCTCTCTCTCTCTCTCTCTCTCTCTCTCTCTCTCTCTCTCTCTCTCTCTCTCCTTTCCTCCCTCTCTCTCTTTTCCTCTTTCTCTTTTTTTCTATTTTTCTCTCTCTCTTTCTCTCCTTCGCTTTTTCAATATAGTCCAATAATTTTGCTGGGAATTCCAGGCCGAACTCCCTCGAAACTCCGAGATGAATTCTCGATGCATTCCAATGCTTCAACGAGCACTTTATCTCAAGTTCGTCACTGTTATTTGTATCTTTTTCTGCTTCCCTTTTAAGTTATGATAAGGAAAACAAGAGAAGATATTTATAGAGAAGGGGCTATATCGACCTGTATCATTTATATCTATCGACCCCCCCTCTCTCTCTCTCTTTCCTTTTTTTTTTACTATTCCATTTATCTCTATTTTCAGTGTGGAAAATTTATGCATGCTTCTATATCCATACACCCATATATATATAAAAAGAAGAGTGAGAGAAAAATGTGTGTGTGTGTTTATGTATATATATGTCATATATATATATATATAATATATATATATAATAATATATATAATATATATATAAAAAATATATATATATTAATATATATATATGCACACGACACACGCGCGCACAGCACACGACACACCCCACACATACACACCACACACACACACAACACACACACACATATATATATATATATATATATATATATATAATAATATATATATATATATATAATATATATTATCTCTACATATATACATATATATATATATATATATATATATACATATATATATATATATATATATATATATATATATATATACCCGTCCCCCAGTTACAACTCCCACCCTTCTCTTCATTACATTCCCGGTCCCTTCCTCCTTTAACGCGAAACCTTCCCTCTCAGCAGATCCACTTTCAGCACCCCCCCCCCCTCTTCCTCCCGCCCGACCTTCCAGCATCCTCATGAGTGCGCTGCCCGACCGTCTCCGGAAGCTCCTCCCTTCGTGGTCATTACAAAGTTCTTGGTGAGTCCTTGTGAGATGATCTTGCGTTCTTCACTCTCCCCAAAATAACTCCATTCGAAGGATTTCTTGTAAAGACATTTGTTTTGCTGACGTTGGGTATTTATTATCATCATTGCTAATATTTTTACAACTACTATTACCAATGCTGTAATCACTCTCTCGATTCTTTAATACTACTATACTCACTCCTACACTTATCCACTTGAACTACTTAATTTTTACTCTTATAGTTTTTGACTACTTAAACTCATTTACTACTTATACTACTAGTATTACTAGCGTACTCCACTCTTCTACTCACTACTTACTACTACCACTTTTTTCACAAACTTCCACTCACTACTCACTACTGTCCACTACATATACTATCACATACAATCACTACTTTCACTATTTCTGACGAAAAGTTCCTAACTGATATTACTCTCATTCACTCTTCACACTCTTCTCCACTTACTATCACATTATACTACTGATATACTACTCACCGTTATTCTACTAACTCACTAATTCACTTATACTTCACTTGTTTTCTTAATTCTTCTATCTCTAGCTTCTCTGATTTAGAACTCATCACTTTCTACTACCTCACTTTCTTTACTTTCACACTTACTATCACTTCTCACACCTCACTCGGGACTTCACATGTTACACTTTCTACTATATACTTCCTAAATTACTTACTTCACTACAACTACTTTTAACGTTACATGTATCACATGTCACTAATCACTACATACTATCACTCCACTCTACTATGCTACATTCTACTAATAACCTAATCTAACATTCACTTATCTACTTCGTTCTACAAAAACAATCACTCTATCACTCTCACTTCACTCACTCACTGTCCTTTAACACACTCCGTCCTTACGTATTACTGACATCACTCTGACACTCACACTACTCACTATCCTTGTCTACCTACTACTAACTCACTATCTCTACTTACTTGCTACTATAGTCACTCACTTCGACTCCACTTCTACTATTTACTT
>NW_028234434.1:8197680-8200180 GCF_977035675.1 Penaeus japonicus
ACAATAACAATGATGATAACAATGATGATGATCATAACAATGATGATTATGATGACAATGATAATAATGGTAATGATGATAACAAAAATGATACAAATGATAATGATAACAAAAATGATACAAATGATAATGATGATAACAAAAATGATACAAATGATAATGATAATAATGATAACACTGATGATAATGATGATAATGATATTAACAAAATATCAGAAAAAAAAATACTGACAAAACAAGAAAACGTAAAAAACAGTAGTACTAATCCCAGAGCGAAAAAAAAAGTCGGTCAAGAGGGCAAGAAAAATGAAATCAGACGAAAAAACAAAGAGGAAGAAAAAGAAAGACAGAAAAACAGTTAAAGCAGATGCAGCAGAGACAGCAGCAACATCACAACGGAAGAAGCAGAAGAAGATGGAAAAAAAGCGAGAAGAAAAAGGCGGGCAGAGAGTGAGGATGGCCGAGCGGTGAGTGATGAGACAGACAAGCGAGAGCGAGGGGGACGGAGGTAGGGAGGGAGGGGACGTGGGGGGGGGAGGGGGCGTAGGTGATGGATGTGTAGCCTCCGCGATGAAATTATATTAACATAAGTGATGCCTCCGATACAGCAAGCCTTTTATGCACCGACGCACTCCCATGAGAATGTATATAAAAAAGGACGAAGAGTAAGAACAGAAAGAAAATTGAATACATTATGGGAAGCCACTACAACAACAGAGCAAAGAAAGGACAAACAAAAAAACAAAAACAAAAGGTAAGAGACCAAGAATATCGATTTGGTTCAGTGCAATGCAGAGGTTCCTTGCAGAAATAAAATTCACGTGTTACGCTCGCCGGAAAGGAATATATTCTGGCCATGAAGTAACCGTAACTTTGAGCTTTACGTCTTCAAGAAACTTTTCGAAAGGAGTTTCTCTGATCGACAACCAAACGAGGAAATCACTGGAAGCGGAGGAAGAGTTAGTTCTCAAAGCCGCTGTTTGTGCCGTAATGGGCAAATGTAGGAAAGGTCACGATGGTGGTAGCAATGTTAATGATGATGACGATGATATGTGTGTGTGTGTTTGTTTGTTTGCGTGTGTGTGTGTGTTTGTTTGTGTTTGTGTGTTTGTGTGTGTGTGTCTATAAACATCGCACTTTTGCTACTTCCTCTATCTACACTACATCCTTTACCTTTATATGCTTTACCATGAATATAATCGACATCAAAATCCCCTCCATTAAAAAGCCATCACCCTACCATGATGGACGACTCCAACCACTGGCTGCCACCACCTTCTCTCCAATCACCAAAGTCAACCCCGCCCACCCTAAATATCTGCAGTCTTCCCCGCATCCGCGCTGTAAAGACAGACATGAAAATAAAACGCCATCAGTATAAAAGGCCATTTCTCGGACAGCGAGGAGACAGGGGGGCACTATCGTAAATAACTCTTCACACTGTTAAAAGGAGCAAAGGTCTCTCTGTACCCTACATGTCCGGAGAAAACACGACGAAACACTCTTTTGTGAGCTACTTGGTGTGTGAAGATCTGTTTCTCCGTCTGTCTGTCTGTCTTTTCTTTCTTTCTTTCTTAAATACCACTGGTACATCATGCTGGTTCGAATGAAATGAAAGAAAGATGAAATTAACAGGAGAATAGAGAGTTAGGAAGACACACACAAACACAGAGAGAAAGAAAGAGAGAGAGAAAGAGAGAGAGAGAGAGAGAGAGAGAGAGAGAGAGAGAGAGAGAGAGAGAGAGAGAGAGAGAGAGAGAGAGAGAGAGAGAGAGAGAGAGAGAGAGAGAGAGAGAGGAGAGAGAGAGAGAGAGAGAGAGAGAGAGAGAGAGAGAGAGAGAAAGAGAGAGAGAGGGGGAGGGAGGGAGGGAGGGAAGGCGGGAGGGAGAGAATAACAAAATTAATCACAATAAGCGAGAGAAAAGATAGTAAAAGCAAAACGATAAAACATTGACACGTCCCGAAAAATGCAGGGATGTTGGGAGAGAGAGAAAGAAAGGAAAAAAAAAAAGCGAAAACAAGAGACCGAGAGGGGAAGAGGAAGCATGAGGACGAAAAGGAAAGAGAACCAGAAAAGCGAAAAACAAGTGAGAAGGTGAAAATGAAAAGATAGTTTAATGGTACGTTAGAAGAAAAAAAAATGTATGGGGTACTCCAGAGCTACGACTTTTTAATCTCTGTTCCAGATAATATGGAAATTTCGAGGACGCTTATGCAAATCTGCTCCTAGTTGAATTTTTCATATGCGTCTCTAAAAACCCCGCACTCAGCCGATATGTTTCCTTTTTCTGTTCTTTTTCCCCCCTCTTTTCCTAAAGCAAAAATGAAATACAAGGCTTTTCCAAACTTTCTACTTACAGATCGATTCATTGTTGTATCGTTTCTAACAGAGAATACAGAAAAGGATTTATTTCGAGACAGGAATTCCAAAGATCATTTTCTCCGAGACCGAAACAACGTCGTCTCTGGGTTTTATGTCCAGCTCTTAGCACAGGTGGTC
>NW_028234434.1:8227680-8230180 GCF_977035675.1 Penaeus japonicus
CACACATGTAATTATCATCATTAGTAGTATTATCATTAATTAATATAATCATTTTAATTATTATTACAATTATTACTATTGCTATCCTCATTATCAGCATTGTTATTGAAGTATCTTTATGTTTTTGTTTTTTGTTTTTGTTTGTTTTTCGTACTGCATAGTGATATCTTAATCTTCAATTCAATATAAATGGTAGCTCCCCCCCCATTTTGTGGCAGGGAAATTAAAAAAAAAAAATACTTTCCCCCTTTTCCCCCCCCCACACCATTTTAAAAATTTTGAAAAAAAACATAATGATGTTTTTTAGATTTATTGGAAAGCGGGACAACAGTTTCGAGATCCGCCAGGATTTCATTCATGAGAAAGCCTATTAATCATATTAATCAATAAACCGAAACAGTAATCCTCAGGATGATGAGACAATAATGAGAATGGCATTAAGAGATTAAGTACCATAAGCACACCACTGCAGTAGCAATAATAATAAACGCTATCTTGATAATGGTGATGGTGACAATGATTGTGGTGACACTGATGATGATGATCTTTGGTAACAAAAATACCATCGATCATAACATTAGTTGCACAAGCAGTAGTAGCAATAATGATAAGAACTATTACGGTAGTTATTGATAGTAGGAGCACTAGTGCTATTAGGATTACTCTGCGATGTATTACATAAAATGTAGCAATTACAAAACTAGGAACAGGAATGCTGGACATACATGTGCTTACAGATACAAATGTTAATGTTATTATTTTCAGATTTAACACTATTATTTATTGTCCATTTATTGTCCACTTCCTTATAGAAGAAGGTTTTTTTTTGAATAAATTAAAAAGAAGAAAACCCCCCAACCACCACCAGACCCTTTTATTTATTTCCCTGCCCCACACGTATTAGTAGTAGTAGTAACAACAACAGTGTAAATAACAAAAAGCCCCAAACAGTTTGGGGTTAAAAAAAAAGTTTAAACAATAGTGTCGGAGAAGTAACATTTTGTCTGTATAATCAAATCTTTTCACACATATCAAATACTTACAGAGGTAAATATATAGCAAGAACATAAACAATAAATTGTACAAATAAGAATGGTAACAAATGGATAACACTAATAGCAATAAACACTAAGGATAATACATACAGATAGACAGAAATGTCAGTCTATCAGAACAGGACCAGAAGCACTAACGTAATCGAGAGAGAAAGAGAGGGGAAGCGCTTACTAAAACATCACTCACAGTATCGTTCTGCCAATTAAGGGCGCTATCCCTTCAACACTCGACGTCTCATACAATTACCATTATGCACCACTACAAGTTCTATCAATTACTGGTACAAGCGGTAATCACTCTACCTTTGCACTGTCATTCATGCCCTCAGCACGACACCTTAACAATTACCATATCCAATAGCAGCCAATAACCGGCATTTCGAAATCCTTTCTTTCAGAACAACTACCCGGCAACATTTAGGATTTAGGATACACCGCTTACGACCCGAGTCCAGTCGTACTTTCCATCACCTAATACAAAACATAAAAGTCGGCGCACTCCACTCACGGCAGCATCATCTACGCCTAATCTTAAGAGGAACGCATTTCCACTTGTATAAATCGTCTTACTAAGCCGACGAGAAGACGATAAAAAGCACCTTGCGAAATTGCATTGAACGTTTCCCGAGGCCACACTCGCCTAAAGGATCATACTAAACGCTCCACGCTTTGCATATGTACACACAAAGTTATGCTCGTTACCGTAGGTGCATATTCATTACCATGCTATTGTGTGTAGACAACATTTACAATTAGACCAAACAAGATGCAAACACACACTGGAATTCCAATCCATTTATATCCTCTGATTGAGTCATTAACATGTCATTTCAGTATCAGTAGTTAAGCTGACATGACGCATCCTCATATACGTATGTAGAAGTCACAAATCTCACACAAAGCTATATAAAAATCAAAATAGCCTCACTCCAGACCATCCCTAGAACAAGCTATCACTCTGCCCCTTTGTATAGACAAAAAAAAAAAAGAAAAAAAAAGAAAAGAAAAAAAAATGTTCCATCTAAAACGTCAATATACATTGACGGGCAAAAATATTGTTCCATGACTGAAGCATCGGCACACACCATTACGTGTTGTATCATGCTGACGTGCGAAACAAGTTTAACGGGAGTTTTGACTGTAACTGTACATTTGTATAGCATTATAATCTGTTTGACCCGTGAAGTTAGAGTATAACAGCGACATAGCACAGCGCTAGCGTGACTCTGCCTTGATAAGAATCAAAAGCAAATAAAGAGATTTTTGGAGCTAGATGAATGGCTTTCTGATACCATACCACAATATTTAATAATGGTAATGATAAGAACAGTATGATCGTCCCTATCATCATCATCATCATCATCATCACCATCATCATCATCATCATCATCATCATCATCATCATCATCATCATCACCACCATCACCATCATCATCACCATCATC
>NW_028234434.1:8252680-8257680 GCF_977035675.1 Penaeus japonicus
ATTACTATTATCATTATTATAATAATAACAATAACACACCCGCTTGCTTTCCTAGCAACTAATTGATAAATATGCATGTACTTCAAAATTCTTCTCTCCTACCTTAGTCAAAATAGGCTTTGTTTATCATAGCTTTAAATGATGTAATATGTAATTTTGTTAATACTATGATATTAACAATATTTGTAATACTCCTAAGAAGAATATTTCATGACTGTAAAGACCACTTCAAACTCACAGATTTTTCACCGACCCAAAGGCGCTTTCAAATTTGTCCAGCACGGCAAATCGCCGTTTACGGTCGCTATGATCATAATGCTATCCCTTTCAAAAAAAGACCTTTTTCCCAATGCCCTTGGGGTGAAAATTACATTTAATGCCATGACCAGTTTCATGTTTACAGATTTCTTTTCCTGTCTCCCGTGCTTTTATAACTGAGTAGCTGGACGACTGCCGTGGTAGCGTTTCCCCCTCCCGGTGAATGGCAAAATATAAATGAGAACAACCATGTAGTAAGAGGCATCCTCAGTGGAGCACAAGCTTCTTCCCGCCGTCTACAGCCGATAGTGAAAAATCGCAGGGCCGTGCCACGTTAAAAGGTGCGTCGTGGTGAATGGCCGTTAAACGATGTTCAGTGCTAGCGCATTGATGCCAGTGATGAAAAATTGATACGTGTGAGGCCCATTTCTGACGCATCGATTGGCCACCTTTCATCAATGCCACGCCTTCAAGTAAGTATTGGTATCAATGAGGAATTTTACAAGAACCAAACAGAGCAACCTCATGCTTTCGAATATGACCATTTGATTCAATAATCACTTTCATATAAGTCAACCTTTGATATTACGATGTTCACGAAATGGACCTCCGTGTCATGCATTTGTCATGAATAATGTTACGTATTGAAGACAAGTGAAAGAGCAACCGATTTGAAAAATGCTAAGACGGTGTAGAATTATTTATTATGTAGCCATTCTTAAGCAGAAGATACGAATGAAGGAATAACAATAATACAAGAATGAATAAAGAATAGCGTTAATCACTTGATACAACTACAGACCATCTGAAGTGGCATATCGCCTACCGCAAATAGATGTAAAGAATAACATAGGGGAAAGGGATTATTTGAATTACTTAAGGATACACAGAAAAGGCCTTCCATTTACTTCATGATTACGTTATTCGAATCATGATTACTTTGGGTTGCCTTGCTTGGTATAATTTTATTTTGATAGAACAATTTTGTGCTTCGGCCATTGGTATACATTGAGCATCGTGTTTCGCTAATGAAAAGACTTTTCCTCCCGCCGCACAAAATACAGAATACAAAGGAACACGAATAACGCACGCCCACACATAGTAGGAGAGACAAAATCATCATTATCATCATCATTATTGTTGTTATCGTAGTTGTTGCTTGTTACTGTTATTGTTGGTATTAATATGTGTAGTATTATTAACATTAACATTAGATTGCTGCTGTTAATTTCGTTTTCTTAGTTATTATGATTATTGTTTTTATCTTTATCATCACCTTCATCCTTATCAATATCAGGTATTATCATCATTATCATTATTGTTATTAATATTATCATGATTACTATTTTTTATCATTACTATCATTATCATCATCATTTTTACAACTACTACTATTACGACTACTACTACTACTATTACTATTAGTATTACCTGCCTTACTTCTACCACTACTATTACTGCTACTACTGTTGTTACAATTACTACTGCTACAACTTTTAATACCACTAATACTGTTGATATTATGGTTATTGTTACTCTCATTATCAAAAGCATCATTATCATTGTTGTTGTTGTTCTTTCATTATCATCAATGTTATTATTTTATTATTATTATTATTATCATTATTATCATTATCATTATTATTATCACCATCAATATTATCATTATTACAGTTATCATTATTGCTATTTCTAGAGCTATTATTAATACTACTACTGTTATTATTCTTATTGTTATCATCATAATTGATGTTGTTATCATCATGGCAATAATGATTATATCAGTTATTAATATTACTACTATTGTTAATACTATTATTACTACTACTATAACAGCAACATTTTTTACTACTCTTAATACTACTACTATTGTTGCTGCTGCTATTGCTACTACTACTACTACTACTACTACTACTATTACCACTACTACCACCACTACTACTACTACTACTGCTATTGTTGTTATCATTATTCAATACATTCCTTTTTGCTACTGTTCTTTCTCGCACGTCTCTCGACCTACTCCCCAAAGAGCCACGCCGTCGAGTCGCTCTTTCCTGGCCGTCATGCGCCCGTTCCATCAGCGATCCATGTGCTCCACCCATGGTCTTCGCAGCGGAGTCAGTCTACTCCAGGTTGAAGTGGAATGCTTCAATTCATGAGAAGGATGAGGCGGAGGAGGATGAAGATGCCCCGATGTTGTCGGAATATGCTGAATGAGCAGCACTTGTCACAGAAACAGAACACTTTGAGTCCTTAAGTAATATAGACACTAGGAGGGTCCTCCTCGTTGTGCCGTGGAGATTATTTTGGTTAGCACGAAGGACCTCCGAAGCCGTCTACGCAATCCTCAGGAGTAGGGAGTGGATTCTCCTTGTGTCTATTATGGACGGATTGTTACTCGACTATCAATCTGTCTATCTATCTGTTTATGCATACCCCCCACCCTCCCCTTCTCTCTCTCTCTCTCTCTCTCTCTCTCTCTCTCTCTCTCTCTCTCTCTCTCTCTCTCTCTCTCTCTCTCTCTCTCTCTCTCTAGCTATCTCTCTCTCTCTCTTTATATTATGTACACACACACACACACACACACACACACACACACACACACATCTCACTCATTTATATATATGTACATATATATATATATATATATATATATATATATATATATATATATATATACACACACACACACACACACACACACACACACACACACACACACACACACACACACACACACACAAACAAACAAGCACTAGAGTCCAAGCGTTCGGTAGAAATCCCTTTCGGTTTGCCTCTTTACTTTCCTCTATTTTGCTTGGCAGGACTTCGTCTCCGGAGTCCTGCGAAGAACACTGCGCCAGACACAGCATAACATGGGGGCCAATTCGTGTGGTATTTCTTTGGTAGATGTCTACTGTTTGTCCTTTTTCTTTTTTTATCTCTTTTTCTGTGAATCCCACTTTTCTTTAGTTTGATAACATTGTTTGTAATCTAACTTTGCTGCTGTTTTTTATTTTTCTATTTTCTTTATCTAATCTGATCTGGTCTCTGGCCTTTCAGTTACCTTGTCTGTTTATTTGCGATTTTTCTCTAGCTTTGCAACGTAGCCGCAGCTGCCCTTTCCAACCGCCATATTTGTTCATTCACTGATATATTTTTTCTCTCGTGCTATAAACTAAATTCTGATCTTTCTAACTAGCCCTTTTGTGAATTAGTTTCTACTGACTTCCTGCACCTTTCCACGTAGCTCATCCACCCTTCCGTTGTTGCTATTTTTTCTGGTTCTCTAATCTTGCTTCTGACCTTTGTAACTTGCTCCTTGTGAACATGCTCCTGCTATCTTCCAAGACTCTTTAAACTAGTTTTTCACTAGATCATCTATGAAGCCCTTTTTTTTCTGTCCCTTTAGCTCTGTAACCTTGCTTCTGTCCTTATGTTTCTCACATCGTGTACGTTCTCTTCAAGAAATAATGCACTAAACCTGAAGAAAAAAAGATCAAAACAGCATATCACACTGAGTTTTGCAAAACGCATTTCATGATTTTATTTCCATCGTGATTCATGATAAAAAATGATGGTACAAATCTGTGTGTGCTTAACCCAGTTTAGCGTTTGGTTTTCCATAGACAACATTTTTTTTAGATCTTCAAATGACAATGGACTGATATTTTGACAGTACAGAGAAAAAAGGATATTGTCAGTTGTTGAAGCTCAGAGTTATTGCAAAAAGTTTGTTTATTTTCGAATAAAATCCAAAATGTTTTGTGGGATATTTTGCCTTTCGATATTTTGCAGTCACATACTGGTTAGATTAAGATGATATAGACCAGTGTTTGGTGAGCGTTAATTGATTTTCTTGATTTGTGCATGCATGTCTTATGCATGCACAACGTGTGTGTGTGTCTGTGTGTTTGTAATGTTTGTGGGAGAGAGAGAGAGAGAGAGAGAGAGTGTGTGTGTGTGTGTGTGTTAATGTTTGTAGGAGAGATAGAGTGAGAGGGCGAGAGAGTGTGTATGTGCAGCGCGCGTTTGCCACAATGCAATATCCATCGTACAAAGTAACACCGGCGCGTTGTTAATCCGCCGCTGTCCTCCCCTAGCTTCAGGAAATACGTCACACGGAGAGTAATGGACAACAAAATTGTGGCAATTGTTTTTGTTGCGAGGGTCACCGCGGGTACGAACGCAGGCAGCTCCGATAATCCTTTATGTGTTGTGCGTATTTGTGCTGTCTCTCGGCCGCGCATTTATTCGTAAGTGGTTGTCAGTGACTGTGGGAAGTCTTTCTGGATCAAGGCCCATGAATTGTACATTGTGGACTGATTATTTAATTATTTTTCTTTTCTTGAAACAGTAAGACAGCGATAGACTTGTGATCTTAGTTCATGGCTATTCATCTAATTATTCATATATTGTCTCTTTCATAGCTGTTATCTTTTTAATAATAATAATAGTGATAGCGACTATTAAGACAAAGATAAGAATGTACAGTAAAATAGAGTCAGAGGATAATGGATCTGAAGTTAACAAAAGAGTGATATCAACACAAAAAAATGGGACCATTGAAAAAAAAAAAAAAGAAAAAAAAAGACGGACACAAAACCAATCAAGCATGATTGCTGATAAAAAAAAATAAAAAAAAATGAGGTTTTAAAACTGCAATCAATTTTTTTTTTAACTGAACCAGAAATAGATTTCAATAGACCACTTGCACCGGTGCGTGTGTGTTTAGGGAA
>NW_028234434.1:8267680-8270180 GCF_977035675.1 Penaeus japonicus
GAGAGAGGTAGACTGAGACGAGTGAGAGAGAGAGAGAGAGAGAGAGAGAGAGAGAGAGAGAGGGAGGGAGGGAGGGAGGGAGGAAGAGAAACAGAGAAAGAGACAGAGACAGACAGATACACAAAGAGAGAGGGAGGGGGAGATACATATCCCCAATGAGTTACTCAAAGCCATACACTTACTGATTTATTTTACACTATTCCTGATTCTCTTACTTTTCCTCATCGCTCACCTGAACAGCTAATCAGCTGATCAACTATAACAGACTTGAACATGAACTAATCAACTGTGTTCTTTTACGGCTGTAAAAGTTCTTCTGTCGATTTTTCATCACAAAAGTCAAAAATATTCCTGATAAAATTGTTTTTATTTATTCCTATCTTACATCATTCTGTTTACTTTATGTCATTATGTTTTGTTTAATGAATCGGTAACTAATTACGTTCTCCAGTTATTGTATTAGAAATGCCATGTAATGAAACCATGTTACATAAATAAATATTTATATATGTGTGTATATAACTTATATATTATTATATATTTGTGAGTGGTGTGTGTGTGTGATTTGTGAGTGATGTTTGTTATTGAGTGTTTTATGGGTGTGTTTGGTGTGTGATGTGAGTAGTGTTGTGTGTGTGTTTAGAGTGTGGTGTTTGAGTGAGTTTTGTGAGTTAGAGGGAATTCATTTTAGAGGGTGTATGAGTGGTTTGGAGTGTGTTTAGGGTGACTTTAGTGTGTGATATGAGTTAGAGTTTGTGTTTTTGTGTGAGAGTGTTATTGATTGTCTTTGTGTTGGTGTGAGAGAGTGTAGTGTGTGTAAGAGGAGTGGGTGGGAGGGATTAGTCAGTTTTTGTGTGTGGATTGTTTTAGTTGGTGTGTGTGAGTTGTGGTAGTGGAGTGTGTTTGTGTTAGGGAGGGTTTGGTGAGGTGGTTTTGTTTGAGTGGGTGTGATAGGTGTGTGTTGTGTGAGTGTGATTGGGATGGTTGTTGAGATGAGTTTATCGTGTGTGTGTGTCGTTTGAGTGAGTGTGAGTTTGTGTGTGTGTTAGTAGTGTGAAAGTGTATTTGTGTTATTGGTGTGTGAGTTGAGTGGTTGTATTTGTTTCTGTGTGTTAGGGATTTTGTGTAGTTTGAAGTGTGTGAGAGATGAGTTTTGTTGTTTGTTTTTAGTTAGACTGTGTGTGTCGGGTGTGTGTGAGAGAGGTGAGATATGAGTGTGTGTTTTTGTAATGTTGAGTGCTATGTGAGAGAGTGTGTGTGATGTTTGAGAGAGTGAGATTTATTTAGGATTTGTTTGGGTGGGTGTGTGTGGGTGGGGGGGGTGGGTGTGGGTGTGGGGGGGGGGGGGGGTGTTGTGTGTATTATGTGTGTGTGGTGATGTGTGGAGTGTGTGAGTGTGTGAGTGATTGTGAGTATGGAGTGTGTGTGTATGTTGTGCGTGTGTGTGTGCTGGTGTGTGTCTGCTCTGTGTGTGTGGTGTGTGTGTGTGGTGTGTGTGTGTGTGTGTTGTGTGTGTATGTGTGTGAGAGTTTGTTTGAGTGTGTGTGTGCGTGTGTGTTTGAGTGTTTGTGTGTGGGTGTGTGTATAGTGTGAGTGGTGGTGTGTGAGTGTGTGTGTGAGTGTGTTTGGTGTGAGAGTGAGTGTGTGTCGTGAGTTTGTGTTAGTGTGTGTGTGTTTGTGTGTGTGTTGTGTGAGTGGTTTGTGTGTGTGTTGGATGAGTGTGTAGGTGAGATTGTGGGTGTGTATACTGTCAGTGTCTTTGTGAGTGTGTGTGAGTGTGTGTGTGAGGTGGAGTGTGTGTGTGTGATGTGGGTGTGTGTGTGTGTGTGTGTGTGTGTGTGTGGTGGTGTGTGAGTGTGTGGGGGGGGGGGGGGTGGGGGGGGGGGGGGGGGAGGGGGGGGGGGGGGGGGGGGGGGGTGTGTGTGTGTGTGTGTGTGTGTGTTTGTGGGTGTGTGTGTGTGAGGTTGGAGTGTGTGTGTTGAGTGTGGTGTGTTGTGTGTATGGTGTGAGAAGGTGTGTGTGTGTGAGAGAGTGTGTGTGTGTGACGTGTGTGTGTGTGTGTGTAGGAGTGGGTGTTTGTGAGTGTGGTGTGTGTGTGTGTGTGTTTGGTGTGTTTGTGGGTGGAACGTGAGTGCAGTGCGAGAGTTGGTGCGTGAGTGCTAGAGTGTGTGTGTGAGTGCGTGATTTTTTTTTTTTTTTTATTTTTTTTTTTAGTGAGTGTGTGTGTTGTGAGTGTGAGTTTTTGTAGTGTGGTGAAGTGTGTTTGTGTGTGGGTGAGGGTTAGTCTGTGTGAGTCGTCGGGTGTGGTGATTGGGTGTGTTATGGTGTGTTTGTAGGTGTTTGTGGTGAGTGTGAGTGGGTTAGTGAGTGTGTGTGTGAGGGTGAGAGTGTTGAGTGTGAGAGCGTGCAGTGGGTGCGAGAGAGATGCGAGGTATGAGTGTGTGAGAGTGAGTGTGTGTGTGTGATAGTGTGTGATAGTGAGTGTGTTTCAGTGTGGGTT
>NW_028234434.1:8275180-8287680 GCF_977035675.1 Penaeus japonicus
AAGGCCCAACTAATTACGTGCCTGATCTGCTCTCAAAAATGTGGCTGCACTTGAGTTGGATCAAATGCCACAGGTTTCGACTTCCAAAATCACTGATCTATCATCAGACACTTTGGCTGGACAAACAGGAAGAAGATCCACAGCTCGCAGACCTTAGAAGGTACTTGACCAGTGGTATTGTACCAAAGAAGAAATGGCCTCTCTCATTGGAAGAATTTGGAAGTTAAAGAAGGGGTCATATACGCCTGAGACAACTTCCTGATCAGATATTATACCAGCTGTAGTTCCTGAGAGCCTAAAGAACTCGGCTTTAAAGGCAGCTCATCTACCACCATTGGCGTCTCATCCGGGTATTCACGGAACATATGAAAATGCGAAATCTATGTTCTACTGGTAAACATGTTCATGATTGCAAAGAATACGTAGAACACTGCCATGTTTGCCAGCAAACAAAGGTACTTCCCCAAGCTGTTCCAATGGGTGGTGCTCCACTAGCTGAGGCCTCCCCTAGAGCGGGTATCAATGGATATCTTCGACCTAGGCCAGTCAATTCCGTTCGTTATGGGCTGAGTATCATAGATCAACATTCACGCTATCTCCAAGTTGTGCCCCTTCGTAGTGCCACTGCAACCACTATTCACCGGCCTTTGTGGACCATTGGGTGACACTGTTTGGACCTCCAAGGGCTATTCAAACCGACAATGGGTCCCAAATTCACTAGTCGCCTCTCAATGAGCTTTGTCAGATGATGCGAACATCTCATCATTATACATCCGGTATCACTACACAACCCTCAAGCTAATGGGTTAGTGGAGCGCACTAACAGGGTCATAAAGAGTGCCTTAACTGCATTGGTTGGCCAGCGACCACGTGTCCTGTCTGGCACCAGTTTGTCCCAGAATTACGCTTACAGGTGAATTCAGCCATCCACCGATCAACCCAAGAACAACCATTATATCTGAATCTTCTAACGGGTCGGCATGCAAATTTTGCTGTCGGGCTATCAAACCAGGCTGTCCTTTGCAGAAAACCGATGTCTCCAAGAACGTTTAAGGGAAGCTCGAGAAGCTGCAGTTACTGCTTCAGAGAGGCAAGAGGAACCTATGGACGATACTACAATCGTGGCAAACGGGAGCGTTTCCTTCCTGCTGTGGGGTCCTTAGTTTGGTACTTTGACCACGGACGGCATACAAAACCCCCCTCACGGGCCGATGGAAAGGTCCTGCCCCGCCCCTGGCCCTTAATAAGGGGGGTGGGTTTTTTTTTTTTTTTTTTAGGGTTGTTACCCAGTTAGGCCCGCTAGCATTCGAGGTCAGAGACGTGCCCACACTGATGTCCAACGACGAGCTCATTTAAGCCATTTGAAGCCTTTCAAATCGTCAGCTGAGCTCTCCTACTCTTCTGAATAATAGACTCCGATCCAGAAGATCAGGTGATTGGCAATGGACCAGAAGTTCCTACTCCGAGTAGCAGTAATTCAGTGCCTGCTGAACCGCCAGAAGTAATCCAGTACCAGATCGAGATGGTGCTGACTCAGGTGCTCTACCCTCACTTGGAGCACACAGTAGTTTTCCAGATATGGCGCACAGTGACGAGGAATCATAGCTGATACTTGGACCAATTGCAGATAGATTCCAGTAATCCTTGTCATATCTGAACAGAGTTTGGACTAATTAGGTAATTAACTATTAAGCTTCCTTGCAGCTGAGTACCTGTTACAGATCTTGATTTATTGATGTTGCAATATATTCAAATGATTCTTGTCTAGCAGTTCCAGAACGTTCCAGCTGGGTGTGTATATATAGTTTTTGTGGCAAGTAATGGGCTCTGCCACCTTTGTTTTGTCTTTCCAGGGTCTCCGCTGCTCTCTTCGACCCCGCAGGTGGTGGAGGGATTGTGAGGTTGGGATCCTCCCCACCCCTCTTGCTCCTGTCCTCATCCTGCAACCTCCTGTTCCTGATACCTGCACCCACTCCTGTAACCTGCACCCCAACCTTGTAACCTCTGCCTTGATGTCCTGTTCCACGCATCTTCACCCTGTTCCATGCATCCTCATCCTGTTCCACGCATCCTCACCCTGTTCCACGCATCCTCATCCTGTTCCACGCATCCTCACCCCCGTTTTCCACTTCCCTCTTTCGTTTCCTCTCCCGTTTTCCTTTTCCTCGCATCCCCACTCCCTAATTCCCACATACCTAGACCTCTTCCCTCCATTTCCCACCCTAGCTTATCAAATCCTTTCTCCTGTCTACCCATTCATGTTCCTTTCCCCAGGTCCATCATGACCCACTACTGTCGTCTGATGCTACACACACCCACACATACGCCCACACACACACACGCATACTCAGATTGGCTACAGGCATCATATTACGTGTCTTAGCCTTCTTTACTTTCATTTTGGCATTTCCTGTTTTATGTTTAGTGATTTTCTGGTTAATTTAGTTCCAGACCTCGTTTTATGTATTTGTTTATTTTTCACATTTTATGTAAGGGTTGTCACAGTTACTTATCAAGTAGCGTGATGATGTAATCAGATTTTATCAGTGTAAGTCGTTTTATTTCTAATTTTGTGTTTATACTTTGGGTGGATTCTTACTTGTTAGTAATTCAGCTGCATTCACCAGTTAGTTTGACTTTGTTTTAGATTTTTTATTGCCATTTCCTTTTTCATTTTGATTTTATTTACCTAATTGGCAACTGCAGGATTAACCTTTTAGCGTTTTTTGCATAACGTCTTGTATTGTGCGTTCTTTTAGCGATTCGCTCATGCGACCCTCTTTATGTTTTAATATCTTTGCATATGCAGCTGGTTAGCTCTCCATAATTTTATGTTTGATGTGTTTTACCTTATTTTGTTATCCTTTTATGTTTTCACCCGAGCCTGTTTTTATAATTTTGCTTATGATTTTATATCTTAAAAGTCCAATTTTAGTCACTCTACATCTTTTGAATATTTCATTTTCCGTGTTGTTTCATTAGTTCTCTGAACTTTATTTTCTAATGTGATTAATTGTGTTTTAAAAATTCAGCTGATTTATAGCTATCTATTTAGATTGGTTCACGCACGTTAAAGTGACCTTTAATTAACGTTAATGCATTATTCTGATTACCTGAAAAGTGAAAATGTATGTCCTAAGTACAGGTTCGCAAAACGACCCTGGATTATGAATATTAAACAGATGTCAGCCCGACTTTTGGTGTGGTCAATACCCTTCCTGAGAGACCAAGCCTGGAGTGCCCCTACCGGAAATTCATAACAAAGGTGGACCTAGAGCCCGTATTTCTTACGATTCTATAATCTTGCCAATCAAGATTAGGAGCTGGAACGGCTGTAAACAATAGAAAGCAGATCACATCTGGAACTGCCTTTAAACGGAAAATAACTTCGCTTTTTATCATTGCTCTTTTATTATAGACACTTATTTTAAAAAGAATTGAGTTTTGTTTTATTTTATTTAATAATTATCACTTTATATTAGTATTGATTTACTGCTGACATTAAGTGCTGATGATGCTTATTCGCTCATTAGTTTTAATACAATTACGCCTCCTTCCAACACTAGTAACCTATTACACCGGCACCCGAGTAATTGAATCTGGGAGGGGATAATTGCTTTTATTTTGAGGGACCCCCCCTAAAACGGGGCCCAGTTTCTGGGTTTCTGGCCCCTAAGCCGCCTATCGGGTCCTTGAGCTCACAGAACCCTTTCCTGGATTAGTTAAGTTGTTTTTTTGTACAGTGTATTCTTGTACAGATCGTAACGGATCAAATTTTTTTTTGGCGCCCAACGTGGGCCGGTGTCCTCTCCTTTTGTGGATACGTGTTGGGGTGTCCGGATCAGATTTTTCATGCCGGGATGTGTTAATTGCATGAACATTGTATTCTTGGAAAGCTATTCATTTTATGTACTTTGTGCCATGCATTTTATGTTCTTTTTGCCAGCGGTGGGGGGGCGTGGCGTATTTATTTATTTTTATTTTGCTGCTATGCATTTTATATAATCTTTTTGCCCAATATTTTATGATTTTTTTCCAGTGTTTTTTATAAAAAAAAAAAAAAAAGATTTATTAATGGTGAATTGTGGGGGTATTGATGGGGTTTGATGTTTTGGTAATGAACTTTTGGTGCGAGCATTTTATGTTTCTTTTGCATAATTTAATTACGCTTATTGCACATGATTTTTTCCTTCGCCTCTGCACTGGAACGATTCTTTTGTCCTTCTTAATCCTCTTTGTCTATCCTGCTGTACTTTTATAGACTTTGGCTCGTCTTGATTTACCCAGTCTTTTTTTTTTTTTTTTGTAGCCCGCGCCATCACCCAGCCACTGCTCTGGCCGCCCTAAAGTCCCTTGCCATCACGGGGCCTCCGCCAATGTCCAGAGACCTACACACACACCTGCATCCTTTCTTATTTGGGCTGTTCGTCAGTTCCATTCTATTTTCTTCTTAGTTCTGGCTAATCCTTGCTTCTCTACTACTTCCAGCTTATTAATGTCGTGTTAATACATTGTTTTCCCCATTTTATATAATTTTTAAATGATTTGTCTCCTTTCAGAATAGACGGTAAGGGGATCGTTTATGAAGTATATTTTTTTTTGTTCTTATTCTTTTTTTTTTGTTGTTGTTGTTGTTTTGTATTCTTAATCGCTTAACTTTTTATTTTACTTTCTTTTATTATCTAGTTTTTTTGTGGCTCTCTATAGGTCAGTCAGGAATACTTTCATGTATTAATGTGTCTTCTTCCCAATGCTAACTGTTTCTCTGATAAGGTACTCTGTTTAAAGGAATTGTGAGGAATATTAGTGAATAACTTTCATGTGTTCGTGTGTGCTTTGATGAGGTGAAGTCGTGATGCCAAAGCCAAGGAGGGGTCGGTCAGCATCCAGTTTACCCAGTTCCCGCAGTCTGTCTCCAGCCAACCCAGAACACGTCAGTTTGTTTCCTGTGGTCATGAGTGGATCTGGGCAAGGAGCAGAAGCCATTCAAGCCATCCAGAGGGAAGTAGGAATGATGGAGGAAATACAAGAGCAGATGGCCCGTATGGAGGAGCGAATGACGGCCATGATGGAGGGGTTCTGCAGGAGCCAGGGAGAAAGGCTCTCTCGTTTAGAAGAGAGGTTGAGCCACACCACTGATCCAGCTCCTAATGCAGCAGATACGAGGGATAGTGGACAGAACACAGTTGCCGAGGGCGCATCTGAACCTCCTCCATTGCCTAGCACACAGACTGGCAACGCTTCTCCAGATGAGCCGTCATCTTCCCGAACACAACCCCAGCATGCTGATCCTTTGAGCCTTCTTCAACAACAATTGCTGGTTAAGGACCAAGAGCTGGCTCTCCTGCAACAACAACTTGCGCAACTTACTTCCCGTGCTCTAGCCAGTGAACCCACTCCAGCCAGTGTTCCTGTTCGTCAACAGCCTATGGATCCTGACCGTCTGTTATCTTCACGCACTTCTCACCAAGTGCCTTTGCCTGAGCCTGCCCGTTCAACGCGCCAGTGGAACCTTTGTGAGCAACCACTACCAGATGGCACCCTTCAACAACCTGTCCCACTCCAGTGTTCTCAAGAAGCAGGGAGCCGTTCACTGCCCTCCAGTGATCCACTTCTTCAGCCGCACCACACATCCTGCCAACCAGCCATCTCGTACATGTTGCCAAGGGAACCAGTACCACATTTCAAAGGGGAGACTAGTGCCAACGATCCGTTGAAACGGAACCATGAGATCGAGAGCTGGATCCGTTCTATAGAAAACCTAGTTAGACCAGCAACGGATGAAGCCTACATCAGAGCCGCTAGAGCAAGTTGTCGGGGTAGAGCGGACATGATTATAAACTCCCAACAGTTTGACCACATCGTTAGTTGGCCCTCATTTAAGGCAGAACTCCGTAGAAAGTTCCGCGGGACATATACTGCTGCAGACTTTTTCAAAGTTCTCTACAGCCAGGCAATGAGTTCCAGCCAAGCCCCAATGGACTACTTCCTACAGATTGAGGCTTCAGTCTACCAGGGAGTAAGGGATCATCACGATGCCAAAGGAGATCCTTTAGAACTTGTCAGGAGGGTTTTCTTTCAGGCCTTCCTGGGTGGCTCCGAGACCTGCGGGCTCTTAAAGATGACTGTGCTGCTCCAGACCTAGCAGAAGCTGCACAGCGTGTGTGGAATTCGCGTAATGGGATTCGCCATGGAACAGAACCGAACCGCCACCATCCCCGAATGATGTCACCGACCAACTCGTGGACAGCCAGATCGTCCGCCCAGATACCGTGAACCTTCATCCTGTTACAGCAGAACCGCAACACAGCTCGCCACCCAGAACTCGACAAGAACTACCCTGGTGTGAGTTCATAGTTGCATGGTCACTCTATCATGAATGCAGAGCAGCCCAAAGATCACCACGCCAGAACCCAACCCAGTACAGCTGCTATCATTGTGGTGATCCTGGACATTTTAGCAGAAGCTGTCCCTTTCTCGCGGGCCAGGGAGGTCGCGTTCCCAGCCCCACTGGCAACTACTCCACAGGGAACGTCAGGGCTTGTGTGCAGCCAGCTGAGACAAATTGCAGCCACAGGAGAGAATACGCTATATCTTCAAGACGACCTCTCGCAGTACTCAATGCTGAAGGCAGTCCCATCATGTCCTTTATAGACACGCTCGCAAGTCACCCTTGTTAAGAAGACTGTGATGGACCGGCTTGATCCTGATGGCAGACTGAGACGACGATTATCGGACAAAGTTCTAAGGGGTGTCTCTGGTAAACCTCTGCATCCAGTGGCTGAAGTGACCTTAAGGTATGAGTTAGACCAGGAAGATGCTCTTGAACACCCTACTCTGATAGCTGACCTAGATTTCCCAGGGGACGTACTTTTAGGCATTGATCTCCTACATCGACTAAATTTTACACTAAAGTCTAGAGCCAACTCATCCCATGGTAAGCTGATCTTAGGGAAAAGTCAGTATTCTGTAGTCTTCACAGAAGCCAAATCGTTAAAGATCAGCCTGTTGACCACTACAAACTCTGCGGCTACACAGACCGAGATGGAGACGCTTGTTTTGGAGGCACTACCTGAAAGAGATGTCATTACTGTTGAAGACATGAATCTACCGCAATCACCTGAAAGAGAAGAAAGATTAGTTACTGCCGGAATTCTGGATGATCTGATATCTGAAAGAGAAACTGTATGTGAGAACCCCAACCCATGGAAGGCAGACTTTGACTCGCATGTACCACTGGAAGGAGAAATCTATGACGACACAATCTCGTCTGATGAACCCGACTCAGGACCTGAAATGGAATGGGATCACTTTATGAATGACACCTTTGCATTTGAAGAGTTTGATACTGAAGATTCCACCTTGCCATCGTCAATCGCCATTGCCACATGCGAAGCTGCCTTGTCTTTTGGGGCCCTGGAGGATGAGCCTGCATCACCACCACTTGAGCACTTGATGGAACCCCAACAGCAGCAAATACATAGTCTTTTGAGTGAGTACCAGGTGTTGTTTGATGGTGGAGAAGAGGCTGTAGGCTTAGTACCAGGAGTCCGTCACACCATAGCTACAGGGGATGCTAAACCTGTATGTATTCGTCAGTGGAGACTGCCGCAATCTACCCGCCAAACTATCCGCCAGCAATGTGACACCATGCTAAGTTCTGGAGTTATTGAGCCATCGACAAGCCCTTGGCTTAGCCCAGTAGTCCTTGTGAAGAAGAAGGATGGGAGTTTAAGATTCTGTGTAGACTACCGGGGCCTTAATGCTGTGACCAGAAAAGACGCTTACCCTCTCCCAAGAATAGATGCTCTCATCGACGAGCTGGGACCTGCTACTACATTCACCACCCTGGATGCAAGAGCTGCCTACTGGGCTATTGAAGTTGAACCATCTGACAGACCAAAGACTGCATTTTCAGACGGGTACCGTCTTTTTCAATTCTGTCGACTCCCCTTTGGTTTAGCTACAGCACCTTCGACCTTTCAACGCACCATGAATGTTCTCCTGACACCAGTACTTGGACGCCACACCCTATGTTATCTCGACGATATTGTGGTCTACAGTCCTGGGTTTGAGCAGCATCTACAAGACTTGGGAGAGACTCTGCAACTTCTAAAAGCTGCTGGGCTGAAGCTCAACATAGAGAAGTGTAACTTCGCAGCTACTACTATAAACTTCTTGGGATATACAATCATACGAGATGGAGTACTTCCCAACCAGGACAAGGTAGCTGCCATTGCCAAGACTCCAGCACCCCGCACTGTCAGGGATGTGCGGCGTTTCTTAGGATGCACAGGATTTTTCAGAAAACATGTGCCTGGGTATGCCGCCATATCGTCACCCTTACACTTGCTCCTTAAGAAGGCCCAGAAATGGACTTGGGGGCCAGAGCAACAGTCGGCCTTCGAAGAGCTGAAGCAGAGGTTGATGTCCGCTCCAGTCCTACGACAACCGGACTTTGAACGCAAGTTTGAGCTCCATACTGATGCTTCTTCTATTGCCCTAGGGGCATGTCTTATGCAAAGGGCTGATGATAACTCGCCCCATGCAATAGCCTACTACAGCCGGAAGCTGAGGGATGCTGAAAGAAGATATCCAGCCATTGATTTGGAGGCCCTTAGTGTTGTTGAAGGAGTGCGAGTGTTTAACTCCTATTTGTATGGCAGGCACTTTGTCATATATACAGATCATCGACCTCTAGTCCATGTATTTTCCAAGAAGACAAAATCGCCTAGGATGACACGTTACGCACATGAGCTGTCATTCCTTGATTTTAGTATATGCTACAAAGAAGGCCCAACTAATTACGTGCCTGATCTGCTCTCAAGAAATGTGGCTGCACTTGAGTTGGATCAAATGCCACAGGTTTCGACTTCCAAAATCACTGATCTATCATCAGACACTTTGGCTGGACAACAGGAAGAAGATCCACAGCTCGCAGACCTTAGAAGGTACTTGACCAGTGGTATTGTACCAAAGAAGAAATGGCCTCTCTCATTGGAAGAATTTGAAGTTAAAGAAGGGGTCATATATCGCCTGAGACACCTTCCTGATCAGATATTATACCAGCTGGTAGTTCCTGAGAGCCTAAAGAACTCGGCTTTAAAGGCAGCTCATCTACCACCATTGGCGTCTCATCCGGGTATTCACAGAACATATGAAAATGCGAAATCTATGTTCTACTGGGTAAACATGTTCAGTGATTGCAAAGAATACGTAGAACACTGCCATGTTTGCCAGCAAACAAGAGGTACTCCCCAAGCTGTTCCAATGGGTGGTGCTCCACTAGCTGAGGCTCCCCTAGAGCGGGTATCAATGGATATCTTCGACCTAGGCCAGTCAATTCCCGTTCGTTATGGGCTGAGTATCATAGATCAACATTCACGCTATCTCCAAGTTGTGCCCCTTCGTAGTGCCACTGCAACCACTATTCACCGAGCCTTTGTGGACCATTGGGTGACACTGTTTGGACCTCCAAGGGCTATTCAAACCGACAATGGGTCCCAATTCACTAGTCGCCTCTTCAATGAGCTTTGTCAGATGATGCGAACATCTCATCATTATACCATCCGGTATCACCCTCAAGCTAATGGGTTAGTGGAGCGCACTAACAGGGTCATAAAGAGTGCCTTAACTGCATTGGTTGGCCAGCGACCACGTGTCTGGCACCAGTTTGTCCCAGAATTACGCTTACAGGTGAATTCAGCCATCCACCGATCAACCCAAGAACAACCATTATATCTTCTAACGGGTCGGCATGCAAATTTTGCTGTCGGGCTATCAAACCAGGCTGTCTTTGCAGAAAACCGATGTCTCCAAGAACGTTTTTTAAAAGGGAAGCTCGAGAAGCTGCAGTTACTGCTTCAAGAGAGGCAAGAGGAACCTATGGACGATACTACAATCGTGGCAAACGGGAGCGTTTCCTTCCTGCTGTGGGGTCCTTAGTTTGGTACTTTGACCACGGACGGCATACACCCCTCACGGGCCGATGGAAAGGTCCTGCTAGGGTTGTTACCCAGTTAGGCCCGCTAGCATTCGAGGTCAGAGACGTCCACACTGATGTCCAACGACGAGCTCATTTAAGCCATTTGAAGCCTTTCAAATCGTCAGCTGAGCTCTCCTACTCTTCTGAAGAATCAGACTCCGATCCAGAAGATCCAGGTGATTGCAATGGACCAGAAGTTCCTGCTCCGAGTAGCAGTAATTCAGTGCCTGCTGAACCCGCCAGAAGTAATCCAGTACCAGATCGAGATGGTGCTGACTCAGGTGCTCTACCCTCACTTGGAGCACACAGTAGTTTTCCAGATATGGCGCACAGTGACGAGGAATCATAGCAGATACTTGGACCAATTGCAGATAGATTCCAGTAATCCGTGTCATATCTGAACAGAGTTTGGACTAATTAACTATTAAGCTTCCTTGCAGCTGAGTTACCTGTTACAGATCTTGATTTATTGATGTTGCAATATATTCAAATGATTCTATGTCTAGCAGTTCCAGAACGTTCCAGCTGGGTGTGTATATATAGTTTTTGTGGCAAGTAATGGGCTCTGGCCACCTTTGTTTTGTCTTTCCAGGGTCTCCGCTGCTCTCTTCGACCCCGCAGGTGGTGGAGGGATTGTGAGGTTGGGATCCTCCCCTCCCCTCTCGCTCCTGTCCTCATCCTGCAACCTGTCCTGTTCCTGAGACCTGCACCCACTCCTGTAACCTGCAGCCCAACCTTGTAACCTCTGCCTTGTCACCCTGTTCCGTGCATCCTCACCCTGTTCCGCGCAGCCTCACCCTGTTCCGTGCATCCTCGCCCTGTTCCGTGCATCCTCACCCTGTTCCGCGCAGCCTCACCCCCGTTTTCTTCGTTTCCTCTCCCGTTTTCCTCGCATCCTCACTCCCTAATTCTCACATACCTAGACCTCTTCCTTCCATATCCCACCCTAGCTTGTCAAATCCTTACTCCTTTCTACCCATTCCTGTTCCTTTCCACAGGTCCATCATGACCCACCATTGTCGTCTGATGCTACACACACCCACACACATACGCCCACACACACACACGCATACTCAGATTGGCTACAGGCATCATATTACGTGTCTTAGCCTTCTTTACTTTCATTTTGGCATTTCCTTTTTATGTTTGTTTTAATTTAGTTCCTCTCGTTTTATGTATTTGTTTATTTTTCACATTTTATGTAAGGGTTGTCACAGTTCTTATCAAGTAGCGTGATGATGTAATCAGATTTTATCAGTGTATTGTTTTATCTAATTTTGTGTTTATACTTTGGGTGGATTTTACTTTAGGTAATCAGCTGCATCACCTTTAGTTTGACTTTGTTTTAGATTTTTTATTGCCATGTTCCTTTTTATTTTGATTTTATTTACTAATTGGCAACTGCAGGTTAACCTTTTAGCGTTTTTGCAACGTCTTGTTTGGCGTTCTTTTACTTTCGCCTGCGACCTCTTTTGTTTTAATATCTTGCATATGCAGCTGGTTAGCTCTCCATAATTTTATGTTTGATGTGTTTTACCTTATTTTGTTATCTTTTATGTTTTCACCCGAGCCTGTTTTTATAATTTTGCTTATATTTTATATCTTAAAAGTCCAATTTTAGTCACTACATCTTTTGATATTTCATTTCGTGTTGTTTTAGTTCTATTTATTTTCTAATGTGATTAATTGTGTTTTATTCAGCGTATTTTACTATCTATTTAGTTTTCCACGTTAAAGGTGCCATTATTAACGTTATCATTATCTGATTACCTGAAAAGAAAAATGTATGTCCTAAGTACAGGGTTCGCAAAACCCCTGGATTATGAATAATAAACAGTGTCAGCCCGACTTTGGTGTGGTCAATACCCTTCCTGAGAGACAGCCTGGAGTGCCCCTAGCCGGAAATTCATCACAAAGGTGACCTATGAGCCCGTATTTCTTACGTTACTTGCCACAATTAGGAGCTGGAACGGCTGTAAACAATAGAAAGAGATCACATCTGGAACTGCTTAAGAAAATAACTTCGCTTTTTATCATTGCTCTTTTATTATAGACACTTTTTAAGAATTATTTTTGTTTTATTTTATTAATAATTATCACTTTTATTAGTATTGTTACTGCTGACATTATTGCTGATGATGCTTTCGCCATAGTTTTTATATTACCTCTCCAACACGTAACCTCTACACCGGCACCCGAGTAATTGAATCTGGGAGGGGATAATTGCTTTTATTTTGAGGGACCAAACGGGGCCCAGTTCTGGCCCCTAAGCCGCCTATCGGGGTCCCTTGAGCTCACAGAACCCTTACAATATATATATATATATGTATATATATATATATATATATATATATATATATATATATATATATATGTATATATATATATATATATATGTATGTATACAATTGTAAATATATCTATATATGTATATATATATATCTATATATATGTTTATATATATATATATATATATATATATATATATATACATATATATATATATATATATATA
>NW_028234434.1:8292680-8295180 GCF_977035675.1 Penaeus japonicus
TCATGCTGGAGATGTGCTTTGGCATTATAATTAGATTGCATTAGATGTCTAGCGGGACCAGGAAACTATTCGCTTGCCCTCAATCACAATTATCCCATAGTATGGATCAGGTTTAGTATATCTGAGGAAAATATTGAGTTTTACTGATTGAAATATCCTTAGAACGTATGAAATTATATCGCCGGTTAAATCGAATCCTTGGAAATCCAATAGAACTTAAAGATTTTAATAAGAGGGGTATACTACTACCTAAATGGAGTGACTATCTCGTTGTATTATCCCCAAATAGTTTCGCTGCGAAGACATGGGTATTCTCATTGTTTTCTCAATAGGACTTCCATGCGGTTATTGATGTTATTGATACTTAATGTTGATTTGTTTTGCATGGTTCATGTATGAGGCAAACTTCATATGACAGTTTTGCAATGATATGAACTATGTCTTGCATACAGGAGTAATATTTCTTATATCAGTTCTGTAATGGAACAATTTCTTACGCATTGCACGACGTCTTTTCACGGGAGAAGACCAATTGCTGAGGAATGTAATTTACCTCCAATATCATACGTCAAATGCGTACGTACATCACCAGCAACACTAAGTAATTGATCGGGATTCACCAGTGTTGCCAGCTGAGCGACTGTTGCCATGTCGAAGATACGTAAAGGTGCAACCAGATGAGTCATACAACTCCGGCCGTTTTTGTTTTTTTTCTTCTTCTTCTTTCTTCTTCTTCTTCTTCTTCATTTTCATAAGCATGAAGAAAACCAGTATCTCATATCAGAATTATTGTTAAAATTTATAATTGCATTGCGTGTTACTAATCAAGATAGTGTATCAAGTCAAAAAAAAAAAAAAAAAAATAATAATAATAAAAAAAAATAAAAAAATAAAAATATATATATGTATATAGTATAGACTGAAAAAAAGTGTAAAAACAACAATCCATGAATTAATCCATGATTAAAAATAGATGATTAAAGATAGGATTAGATGAATAACAAGATGAATACTAAACCACTTACCCAGTAAGTAAAGGATATATAACAAAAATGATGTATATGATAGTATATAACGGCGATTAATGCATAAATAATTGTTAATGATAATATGCATTATTAAATAAAAGGATAACTATATAAGTAATAGAGAAATTAATTACTGAATGATATCGCATATATTATACAATGAATGAATGATAAAGTATAAAACAATGATTAATGAGTATATAAAATTAATCAATGGTGAGATACACGAATAAGTAAGGATATGGCCATATATAATCCCACCAGATGATGTTACTTTGTCAATGAAGAAGTGAAATACAAAGATCACTGACTATTCTAAAATACAAAGCCTTCTACACTCCGCACAACTCTTGTATGCAAAGCGCACGTGCTAGAAGTAAGGTTGAGCAACATCGCCTAAGGAGACAGTTAGTTCCCTACGCACTTCCTGTTTCGAAACTAAATTCAGACATTAGCATAACTTGAATATAAAGATAGTCGCCTTGTCTGCCTCCAGCCGTTGCCAATTCCTATCAACCCTGTTCTTCCTACTTGTGCAATGCTGCAAATAACCCGACGCGGAGGCATATTTTCACTCGGCGGCGGCAGAACGCAGAGGCGGCTGGGGTGTATCAAGAGGGAACGTCTCTGCGCTTGAAAGCATGTGGCCATTAGTGCCTCTGATGTCATGAAATACCCCCCCCCCCCCCAAGAAAAAAAAAGAGAAAGTGAAAAAGGAAAACATAAAAATAGATAAAACTCCCGGCAATTCGTCCACATATCTCGGCTCTCGCGCATCTTTCTATCCGCCTAACGCGCCATCTGTCTTGAATGGATGGTATGTTCGTCTCTCTCTTTCTTCTTCTTCTTCTTCTTCTTCTTCTTCTTTTTCTTCTACTCTTTCTGCCTGTCTCTGTCTTTGGCTTGGATTCTGACTTTGTTTCTGTCTGTCTCTCTCTCTCTCTATGTCTATATATATATATATATATATATATATATATATATATATATATATATATATATATATATACATATATATGTATATATATATTTATATATGTGTGTGTGTGTGTGTTTATGTGTATGTGTATGTGTATGTGTGTGTGTGTATGTGTATGTGTGTGTGTGTGTGTGTGTGTGTGTGTGTGTGAGTAATGAAGAAATGAATTATTGAAACACACACACACACACACACACACACACACAATTATATATATATATATATATATATTATATATATATATATATAATATATATATATATATAATATATATATATATTATATATAATATATATATATATATATATATATATATATATGTATATATAAATGTATCTATCTATCTATCTATTTATCTATCTATCTATCTATCTATCTATCTATCTATCTATCTATCTATCTATCTATCTATATATATGTACATGTATAGAGAAAGAGAGAGAGAGAGAGTGAGAGAGACGCACATACATACACATACAAACCCACAAACATA
>NW_028234434.1:8310180-8315180 GCF_977035675.1 Penaeus japonicus
AGTGTGAGGGATTAGGGAGACTTAAGGATTATTGCTGAACAGGGGGCGTCTTACCTTTATATTCCAAGATTGTAAGGAGAAAGAGAGGGGTAAAGAGTGGGTGGTGGTAAGGAGGGGGTGGCGGGGGGGGGGGCGAAGGGAGGGAGGGACGGACGGAGGAAGGGGGGAAGGCAGGAAGGGAAAGTGGAGTTGGTGGGGGGGGAGGTGGAGTTGGTGAGGGAGAGGGAGGGAGGAGAGAGAGAGATTAAGAGAACGAAGGGGAAGTAAGAGGGAGAGCAGAAGAACAAGATGGGGGAAGTGGACGGGGAGAGGGCGAGAAGAGGATGAAAGAGAAAGTAAGCTCGATAGACAAAAGGAAACGGGTAGAGAAAGAATAACTTTAAAAGTATAAATAAAGAAGGGAATAAGACAACAAAGCATTTGTACAATACTTTGTCATCCTAACCGCAAAGTTACTTATTTATTTGAGAACACAATGATAAAAACAAATGAATATCACCATCAATAACAATGAAATAATGTCCCAAGTGATAGTAATGATACTAATAGACGACCAAAACAACAGCGACAGCACCAACGATGATGATGATAAATTATGATAATAACAACTTCAACAATAATAATGATAATGATAATAATGACTATGATAATAACGATGATAGTACTTTTCTATAATATTAGTAATAATGGTAATAGCAGTATCGGGAATGCAAACGATAATAACGATGATAACAATGATAATTATAGTAATGATCATAATAATGACAACGATAATGATAATGATGATGAAAAATCATGATCTCAACCACTCCCCGAACTCTCCAACTCCCCACGACTTCCTTCTTGATAGCGTCCACTCGCATTTGCGATTTTCATCCCCGCTTTCCTCGCTGTAACTCCGGCGTCCTTCGCACACGCATCGCCGGCTCGCCATCGTCTTTAACGGGTTTCCCTTCAGTCACCCTGGCACCTGTCTGTCGCGCAAGATTTCCCCTTCCTTTTTCCAGATACTTATATCCTCTTAACTACCTTTTTGGTCTTATCAGGTTAATTGCCGTCCTCGAAACATCTTAATATCTGGTGGCTCGATTTGCCTTCTCTCTTTCTCTTGTCTCCTTCCAGCTCGCCTTCATCCTTCCTTCCTCCCAATACTCAAGCTTCCTCTCTTATCTTCGTGCACAATACCACATCATCTGCAGATACCATGTGCTAGGAGCGTCTCGCTTAACACCCTTTGTCGTTCAGTCATACAAGCAGAGACGGACTCAGCACTCAACCTTGAACATCCGCACTCACCCCGATGGATGCATTGAAACCACCCGAACATCCGCACCAGTTCACCTTTACCCCCTTCATCATTAGACAGTTCCAGAATTTGTTCCTCGACCTCCATTGTACCAATCCTTCTCAAAACATATAGTATCTATGGCGCTTCATTTAGACGTGGGTTCGACCACATCCTCGTGATCTACGGAATAAACTTGATGCCACGCTGAGAATGGTTATGCAACAGTTGAATCACCGTTGTAATGATTTCATCATGTTGTTGAACAGTATCCTCAATGTCATTAAAGTTGCATTTTTATTATTATCAATTTCTTATCATCTTACTATTTTCTTGTCATTTTCATTAGAAAAAAGAAAAGAAGAGAAAAGAACCTTATTTTGTTAATATGTTACTGAATACACTAATCTTTCTACTACAACACAACAGACATACTTCGACATTTCAGGTCCTGTTTGCTTTAGAGGACAAAGGCGTTCGGAAATAAAATGTCGGAGTCGTATTGTGATCCAGCGAAGACGTATTCTCAAGCTGAATAGAGGCTAATGGTACCGCATGCTTCTATTGTGTTATTCCCACGCCTTCTCAGAAGATTTGGCAGCATTGTATGTATTAGTTCAAAAAGCATTCCTCTCCTTTGATACGATATGACCCAAGAGCATTAGGCAGAATGGCAGGTATTAAGATCAGAATATGGAGAACATTGATAGTGAATAGATGCCGAGATGTTCAAAGAACTCCGAAGTCGAACTAAGGCCTATAAAGGACGTACACTCACTGCGTCGCAGGTCTTTGACCCTCTTTGCAAAGACATAATGGCTGGTCTTTGTGAAGATTGAGCGCAGTCCCTCCCTTTTTTCTCTCTTTCTCTAACTCTCTCACGCTCTTAGATGTTTTTTTCTTTCTTTTTTTTCTTTATCATCGCCAGATCCCTTGTATAATGCAGTAATACTGCGAGGCCCTTTAGGGATTCTACCAGCTTTGACTGTCTTTCTCCTTTCATTCCAGTGCCTCAGTCTTTCACAGATAAGTTGGTACGTGGGTAGGGGGCGCAGTTCTGTCTCCCGTAGATATACGTTTGTTCAGACGCACAGCAGCCATTTCTACCGCGGATTAGGCGGGGAAGGTTTTCTCTTGCAGATACGAGATAAAGATACTTCTTGTCCTCAACATTCGGAGCACAGCTAACACCATCCTTCTTGCAGCTTGTGTCTTTATCAAAGTCTCCCCCTTTATCTTTCATAAATGCATGATATCAAGTAGATGAAATAATGTTGATATATTATTTTCTATTTTCAATATTCGTATATCATTTAATATATATTTTGGTCGATATTTGAGCAATAGCAAGCGAATGATAACCATCATCATGCCTGTTGCGTTCTTTAAAAGACATCTGTATTCTATAATGACCACACTCTTTCATCCATAAGCATAACCATTATCTCCTCCAACACTATCGTTATCATCATCCGTCTAGATATAAAGTAAATATGAAATACACCGGATATTCACACCAGCGCGAAGCGGAGAAAGGATTCTGAAGGGTGTAATTTACCAACGATATACAGGCAGAGATAAGGAATTAGGAAGAAATATTACCAGAGCTTCTACACGATAAAGAATGCGGTAACATGACGAATGAGTTGTGGGAGGGGTTAGGAGGTGGTATGATGGCGGGGATGTTGGTGTGTGGGTGGCACGGGTAGGGGATTGGGGGTACGCCTAACATACGCACTTAGATGCCCATTCTTCTCCGTCATAAGGCGCTTAGTTTATGGTATTTCTTGAGATTTATGTGTACACAGAAAAAATAGAATACATTATCTAAGCATCCGCTGATCTCGGTACATAATAATAAATGTCATCGGACAAAATATAAATCGTATAAATGCAGAAGGGGCGAGAGAGAGAGCGGGGACGGGGAGGGTTAATTCATATAAGCAAGGCATTCTAAATGTGTCAGACGCCATTATGCTGATAATTTGACTTTACTACCTACTGAACCGTACCTCCTTTGTAGGTTTCGTACCATGAGTATAGAGGGTAATAACACCTTTGTATAGTTTAGAAATATCATTTCATTTACTGTTATCGTTCTCAGTAATTAATGGAAAGTCGAGGAGCTGGTAAAGAAACAGAGCAGTTAAGTCCCAGAGAGTCAAATGAAGAGATGATATTTGCAATTGTTTTGAATCATTACTAGGGACTACGTCATCATAAAATGTCACTGTCTGCATAATTGATGCATATCCAAAGGACTGACGTTATATAACCTAATCTCGTTCAATACAGATGATCCCTGTTGTACTGTACTCTGTGTATGACATGGGTTGATTACCAGGGATCTACAGTGTAGCCTCTTTCACATAGACATATAAAAAAGAAGAAGAAATTAAAAGATTAATAGAGATTATTTGTTTCAAACATATTAACTTCCCGCTAAACCCGGATGTCCCTATTAGATCTCGCAAACGTAGAGCAAATTTGCAGACTGCAATGGGGAGAACCTTCGGCAAACACATGAGTGCAATTTGCTCTACAAAGGGTGTCACTTTACTGTTGATTATTAGGAAATACAACGCAGACGCAGGCAATCTTAGGAACGGATTACGAAAGCAAGAGAAATTTCCTTATTTCTCAATATTCGTTCTCACAATTGTTTATATGAATCTTACATTATATGTCACACTAGTTTTCCATGTATCATAGTGTGAAAAAACAAATATGTAAAAATTACAGCATCAGTGATAAAGGTGCTCGACTTAAATTGAAAAGCTTATTAGCATTAGCAAACGATGATGATTCGCAACACCTTTCTTGAGTTTATCTTTATCGTCGCTGTTATCCGAAACAAAAGTTAACAGTAATGATTTCCTGAATGAAGTCAATACACTTACACCCAACAAAAAGTAAGATGCTGAAACAGTTCTCTTTTTCCTTCTCCCTTACTAATCACCTGCGTCCACCTCTCCAATCTCTCACATGACCTCGTCATTTTGATTTTCACTCACTTTCCCCTAATCTCCTTATCCCGCCTTCACTCTCTCTTTTACTCCACTTGGCGAAGTGTGCGAAGTGGAAAGCACAGATGAATGGAGAGGTTTCTTAGCCACTTCGTCCTCACCTTCTCGTCTTACATTGTGCATTGAGAGAGGCATTGCGTCTGGAGGCTCTTTGAGGTCTGAACTTTCATTTTCTTTTCATTATTCTTTCGACCGGGGCTTCTTACTATTGTTATCATCATCATTATATCCTGATATTATAACCATGGTTGTTACTGTCATGATCCCCATTATTATTGTCATTATTATCATTATTGATTATAAAGATTATATTATAATCATCATTATTATCATTATTATTGATATTATCATTATCATCATCATCATCATAATCATCATTATCATGCCAATTTTTATTATTATTATCATTTTCATCATAATCGTTATTATTATTGTTATTACTATTATTATCATCATCTTTATTATCATTCTTCTTATTGTTATCATTATTATTATCATTGTTATCATTGTTATTACTACTATCATTATCACTTTCATTATCATTGTTATTACTATTATCCTCCTCCTCCTCATCATCATCATCATCATGGTTATCATTATCATTACATTATCATTATTAATATCATCACAATCATTATCATTATTATTGTTATTACTATTATTATCATCATCTTTATTATCATTCTTAT
>NW_028234434.1:8460180-8462680 GCF_977035675.1 Penaeus japonicus
AATGCAAATACGATAACTAAGTCTGACAAAACTGAACTTAAAGAACATAAATAATTTACGTCAGAGCAACTGCTGAGCTCCTCAGACAGTTGGCTGAGAGCTCGTGACCTGTTCACTACACACCATACATAAGTATCTGGCTTTTGTTATTTCTCTTTTTATTACTGATGCTCGTCTTCTTATTGTTATTGTTGCTATTTGTTTTATGCTTAATCTAATAGATATATATATTTTGTTTCTGTATATTGTTTCACAACTCCATTTAGTATTCTATTCAATTCTTACACGCTGCCAAAGCGCTACCTAAACTATAAGAATTGCTCGGACTGATGGCAGTGAAAATGCCAACCCTTACGCCAGAATCAGAAAAGCTTTTCAAGTGGAAATAGATATGAACATCTATCAAGTGAAGAGAGTATTGATGTAAATTCTCGTTTTGTGAATTATAAACACGTGATGAAGTGCAACAAAAATCATTCCTGCAAGGGATAAAAATTAAAAGAAGAAATGGATGAATAAACAAATTTTAGATCCCATGGAAGAAAGGAAGAAGCGAAACAAAAATCAGAAGATTATAGAATATTAAATGAAATAATCAAGAAGAAATGTCTAGAAGTAAAGAAATTGTTAAATGAAAAGTGTAAAAAAGTAGAGACTGAAGAATGCAGGTACTAAAGAAACATATAGGGGCATCAAAGAAATAACTGGAAAGAAAATATGCAGCGCTAGTGGATGTATAAAAGAGAAAAATGGTATAATATTAATGGAAAAAGCTGACATTCTGAAAAGATGGTCAGAATACAAATGAATGCAGATGAAACCATCCATCAGAGACAAAAATATAGGACCGGATATAATAGACACAGAAATTGAACATGGAATCAAAAAGGCGAAAAAGGAAAAGAAGTTTCAGGGATGTTAGGGAAAGACAAACTGAAGGAAATCATTAAGGAAATATATAGAACAAGAAACATACCCGTGTACCTACTAAGATCAATTTCCATAGCAATACCCAAAAAATCTGGGGCTTCGGAATATGAATTCCACGGAATAATAAGTCTAATTAGTCATATTATCAAAATCACCTCAAGAATTTTAATGTATAGAGCAAAGAAAAAGGGTAAAAGCAGAGATTGGAGAGTCAATGCGGTTTTGTGGAGGGAAATGGTACTCCAAATGTAATTTTTCTACTAAGAACAAAAATAGAAAGAGCAACAGAGATGCAACAAGACCTGTACATATGTTTTATAGATTTCACAAAAGCTTTTGATAAAGTTCAGCACGAGAAATTATTTAAAATTCTATGCAATATTAATATAGACGGATGGGATCTGAGGATTATTAGAAACATATTTATTTTCTCTTTATAGCGAAATGATTTTAAGGATATTAGACAACCTACCGGGAATCAAGAGGCAAATGCATCAACAACACACGATATACAGATGAAACTGCACATATTTATATTAAAATAGCAGACAACGTATTACAACAAGTAAACAATTTTGATTACCTGGGAAGTATGATAACCGAAAATTCAAGTAGTAATGTTGAAATTAAAAGAAGGACAAAAGAAGCTTTTGGGAAAATGAGAAACATTCTCACAAACAGGAAAACGTCCTTTAGTGTAAGAGCTAGAGTGCAAAAATACTACGGTCGGTCTTGAAATATGGCTGCGAAACTTGGAATTTAACCAAAGATAATCAAAAACATATAGAAAGTTTTGAAAAGTGGTGTTTAAGGAGGATGGAAAGAATTAGCTGGACAAATGAAAAAGTAATGACAGACATATAGGATGGAAGAGACAGCTTCTCAAAGAAGTGAAAGAACAGCAAATGAAATTTATAGGGCACATTATCAGAGATAACGAGTTAAAGCATCTAACTAACAGGAAGAATGGAAGGGAAACGCGCAAGAGGGAAACAAAGACAGAAGCAAATGGGTATTATCAAAAACTGGACAGAAGCAAGGGACAACACAGTGCACATACGCTGGTGTCAAAATAGAGATGTTTGGAGGTCTGTGGTCGCCATCGCTTTAAAGCATCGTGCATGAAGAAGAACAAGAACAATGACGGCAAAAATAATAATAACAGTCATGATAACAATTTTAAGGATAAAAGTCATGATACCAGTAACAGCAATAATCATAATAATGAAAAAATATATAACAATAACGGTTGTAATACAAATTGAATTGAATGTTATTTTTCATATTACTTCCAAAGTCAGCTTGAATTAAAATATCTGAACTGCCGCCTAACGAGGAAAATGTTATTACCTCTTGAATATTCTCACCGAAGTTATAACGAAAGACCGGACGCCGAATATCTTTTAATTACGAATTCCGAGGAAACGTAGAGCCGGATAACGAGCTTTTCTTTATTGCGAACTCCGAGAAAGGAACGTTAGACTGCGTCTATGTCTATATCTATATATCTGTCTATCTATTTAGCGATCTATCTGTCTATTTATCTATACACACGCACACGCACACGCAC
>NW_028234434.1:8505180-8507680 GCF_977035675.1 Penaeus japonicus
TCTCATTCTCTCTCTTATCTCTGACATTGAAGTAATGCCTAGTCCAATAGCAGATCATGAATTGATAACTGCCTCTCTAACTCTAAGCAAACCAAAACGTCAACCTGTTTACCAAACATCCCGATGTCTTAAAAACTATAATCAGAATTATTTCTGTGACCAGAAATACTACTTACCGACAATGTCAATTTACAAGTGTCCGTTTTAAATAGTTTTTTTTCTGAACTGTATGGATAAGTGTGCACCTATCGTAACTAGAAAAGTAACCCGGCCACCAGCCCCATGGATAAATAGGGAAATAAAAGATGCTATTGAAACGAGAGATAAAATTAGGAAGATAATTCAGGCCGGTAACTATGAAACATCCTTACGTGATAAATATAAGGCTGAAAAGAAACGTGTCAAAATACTAATGGATACAAGTAAAAAAAACAATATTATAAAGAGAAATTACACGCCAGTAAAAATGATATGAGTGCTACATGGAAAACCATCAGGAAAATGATTCCTGATCATAAAAGTAATTCTCAACAAACAAATGATCTTAACCTAAAGGAGAGAGTAGAAAATTTCAATGAATATTTTGCAAATGTTGGAAAACATGCCTATGAAAAGTCACGGGAAAATCTTCCTCTACAAGATAATGTAGTTACTCGGGCTGACAATCACAATGGAGGTTCTGATAACATTTTTAGGGTAAATCCTGTAGATGTCAATGATGTTATTTTAACTATAAAATCCCTTAAAGAAAGCAACTCATATGGCTCAGACGGTATTCCGTATAGTTTTATAAAAGATTCATTACCAGTTATAGTATTTTATATAACAATTATTGTAAATACCTCAATAGTCACAAATGTGTTTCCTGATTCATGGAGAACTTCTCATGTTATCCCTCTGCACAAAGGTAATGACAAAGATGAATTAAGCAATTATAGGCCGATATCGCTCTTACCAATCTTTTCCAAAGTATTGGAAAAAATTGTTGCCAAACAGCTAATGACTTTCTTAGAGTCACAAAAACTACTCTCTAATAGTCAACATGGTTTCCGTAAGCAGCTTTGTACAGAAACCGCCCTTATTAAAATCTCTGATAGAATATATCATAATATAGATAATAAGAAATTGTCCCTCCTTATCTTACTAGACTTATCAAAAGCTTTTGATAGTGTGAACCACGACATGCTTATAGAAAAATGCCAAGAACTGAACATAAGTCCTCTTTGGTTTCAGAATTATTTACATAATAGATTGCAATCTGTGAGAATAGGGAATGTGCTTTCTACCCAGAGAACTGTCTGCTTTGGCGTTCCCCAGGGATCAGTGTTAGGACCAATTCTTTTCTCTATAGACGTTAATGACTTGTCAGAACATATCCCAGATTGCTTTGTCGTTCAGTATGCTGACGATACCCAGTTACTTTTAACGGGAGATACTGCGAATATTGTAGATTTGATTATGAGAGCAGAAAGTTCCCTTTCAGCTATTAAACTATATTTCCAAAGAAATGGTCTACTTTTGAATGAAAGCAAAACACAATGTATATTTATTTGGTATCTCACAAATACCAAATGATGTTTCCATAAATTTCAATAACAACCATATAATACCAAAGTCAGAAGTAAAAAAAATAGGAATATATTTTGATCAATATATGAATTTCAGCTCGCATATAGATGAATTAAGCAGAAAAGTTAATGGTATCCTCATTTATCTTAATAGAATAGGGGATAGCTTTGAAATGTCAACACGTACAATGGCGGTACAGTCATTGGTACTTAGCCTTATTAATTATGGCTTGATAATTTGGGGAGTCACAACAAAAGAACAAATTGAAAGAGTTCAAAGGTTGCAAAATTTTACTGCTAAAGTTGCAATTGGAGGATTACGGAAATGTGATCATGTAACCCCAGCTTTGAAGCAATTGAAATGGTTGAATATTAGTAATAAATATATATACGATATATGTAATCTAATGTTTAAAAACTTACATCAGTGCTTTCCCGATTGGCTGTTTAGTCTTAACACAATGAATGGAATGACAGGCACAAATACAAGACAAGGAAATAATTTACATGTTCCAAGAACATATACGGTATCTGGCACAAAAATGTTAACAGTAAGAGGCCCAAAGATTTGGAATCAGATACCATTGCACATTAAGAATACTGCTTCACTTTCTGCCTTTAAAAACAGATTAAAGGACCACCTACTAGATGACTAAATGTAACCTTACTACGATAAACTGCAAGATGTAAAACTGAATATTACTCTACTACAACTGCAATGTTAACTTTTACTAAAAGTATTAAGGTAGGATTATATATTTAATTGCAATTTTTATTATGCATGTATATATATATATATATATATATATATATATATATATATATATATATATATATATATATATATATGCTATTTCTTCATATATGTCATATTATTTTGTAAAAAGTGATATGTATCGTATAAATTTGAATTTTAAAATCAAAATACTATA
>NW_028234434.1:8567680-8570180 GCF_977035675.1 Penaeus japonicus
AACGAGGCATTAAATACCATTTGCATATTCATTATGATATAAAATGTATTATCAAACTGGGGGGAACTTCTTGAAGCCAAGCAGGATTTCCAATCTGACTTATACTTTGGAGGTTAAACGAATATTATAAAATTCAGATTCTGAATAAGAGTGCTTCTCATATCCCATAAATACGATATATACATCAATGAAATATCTAAACTTGATAGAAATAGGCGTCTGTAGATTTAAGAAAAAAGTATATGCATGTTATCGTCTGATCATTCTGTTTGTTTTCGCTATTTATTTATTCTTCCCTAGCCTTTGTTCTACGATGTGATGAGGATATCTATAACAAAAATAGAACAAGGCAATAATTTAAAAAATATTGATAATGATGATAATGATAATGGTAGTAATGATGACAATGATAATACTGATAATACTGATAGTAATGATAAAGATGATGATAATAATGATAGCATTAATGAAAATGAATATAATTGAAATGGTAACAATTATCATTATTAAAATAACAATAATGATATTAATAATAATGATAATGATAATAATAATAGTGATAATAATAATAAAAATAATAATAATGATAATAATAATAATAATAATAATAATAATAATGATAATAAGGATGATGATAATAATAATGATAATAATAATAATTATTATTATTATTATTATTATTATCATTATTATTATAATGACAATAATAATGATAATGATAATAATCATAATAATTATGAAAATAATAATAATGATGTTAACTCAATTACAATAACGAAATAGTAATGATGTCATAACTCATGATAATAATCGAAATAATGAAATTATATATTCTCATTAACTTAATATGATGAATAACAGTGATAGTAATAACGATAACAATGACGATAATAATATCGATAGAAATAATCATGATAATAATGATGTTGATATAGATTATACTAATGATGATAATGATTATGATATTAGTGATTATTATAATGACAATGATAACAATGATAATAATGATTAAACTGATAAAGATGTCATAATAAAGATGAGTAACAGTTGACAATGAGGACTTGAGTCACGTTTCACTTCTCTATTCATTGCCTTGCTGAATTTTGCAATCTCTGTCTTCTTTTTCCTTCTCTCTCTTATTCTTTTTTTCATATCATTGTCTTTTCCTTTTTATCATTCCTTTGACATTGCCTTTCTCCCGTCTTTTTTCTTTCTTTCTTTTTTTTTCTTTCTCTCTTTTTTCCCTATCTTGTCTGCTCCATCTTCAACAGCAGATAAGAGGAGTCGCTTCACTCTCCATTGTCATGGAAATCAGCACGGTAAAAAAAAAGAAAAAAAAAGAAGTGTAATTTACATCCCCGCGACAGACCGATGTGGGAAAGCAAGGGGGAAGGGGAAGGGGTAGTGGGGTGGGGGTGGGGTGGGGGATAGTAGGGGGAGGGTACGGGGAACGGGGGAGATAGTGGGATGGGGGGATTGTAGGAGGAGGGGACGGGGGACGGGGGGAGATGGTGGGGTGGGGGAGGGGATTATAGGAGGAGGGGAAGGAGGCAGATAAATGATCTTTCGCTCTTCGGGGTAATGTGAGGTTACGTAAATCTGCCTGACCCTCTTTCTCACTCACTAGTTGGCTCAATTTACGGTTAAACCTTCGACAAATTACTACAAAAAAAAAGAAAAAAGTGGTTTGAATGGTAGTTTCCACATCAGGAATACCATACTAAAATCGACAAAAATGGGTTTTCCGGAAAGTTGATATGTTCGAAATGGCATGTATGGTGACAACCGTTACCTGAGAACGGCTTTGCATAGATTAAAATCCATCACATAATGGTAATCCTATTGTGTATCTCCTGTCTTTATCGGCCAAAGTGGTGTTCAAAAAGGCCAAAGATTAAATAAAATATCCATTTTCGGTAAGACGGCCTGTATAATTAGACCCAATGCTTCAGAAATGAGTCCCCGCGGAGTCAACCAGCCATGCAATACAACAGCAAATAAAAGCTTTTCTCTTTCTCTCAGGTAAGCAAACCGTGAGCTCCGGAAGCAACGACCCAGCCGTCTGTCCCATCTGCACTGACACAAGACAATGAAGGTGACGCGAGCCAAAGCTGACGACGAGATCAGACCAGCCAAGTGTCAGGAGCGAGGGCGTCACTGTCCTCGCGCATTGCAGATTAGCCCTGGCGTGCAGACACTATTTGTTTCGCTCTTACTTCGTTGTGGAGGCGCTACGTGAGATGAGATTCTGTTTATCATGTGTTGCGATTTGAATGCTGCCGACTGGGCGCTCCAGACATTTCCGGCGAGACCGATAACCCTATACTTACGGCCATGCTATTCGCTGCTGACGATGTTGGCCGTAAAATTCCTAACGTTATCAGTTGATTAATTGCAACTGGCCAACTGGCTGTAGGTTAACGCACTGTATCTGTGGAGGACCGGACAACAGTGTCATAAGTTATGGACAGTGTTAATTGAACGCATGCGGCAATCCAAG
>NW_028234434.1:8587680-8590180 GCF_977035675.1 Penaeus japonicus
ACACACACACACACACACACACACACACACACACACACACACACACACACACACACACACACACACACACACACACACACACACACACACACACACACACACACACACACACACACACACACACACACACACACACACACACACACACACACACACACCACTGCTCAACCTCCCCTCTTCTCATTCCGATCGAGTGCAGAATACATAGAGCCAGATTTATATAGAGACGCAACCAAGGAGACGGCGAGTGGTAGGACAGGAGGGAACCGGGAGGTGGGGTGGCTCGAGGTACACCAGAGGCATGAGTGATATTGTTTGGGTGGCTGGACACAGCGAATCAGCGAAAGTGGGAGAAAGGGAAAAGTGGAGGAAGAGAGAGAGAGAGAAAGGGAGAGAGAGAGAGAGAGAGAGAGAGAGAGAGAGAGAGAGAGAGGGGGGGGAGAGAGAGAGAGAGAGAGAGAGAGAGATAAATAGATAGATAGATGTTAGAGAGAAGGGGGGAGATAGATAGATAGAGTGATAGATAGATAGATAGACAGATAGATAGATAGAGAGAGAGAGTAAGATTATAGAGAAAGAGACAGAAAGAGTATAGGAAAACAAGCCAAGGAGGTGAACGAAAATCGTCTCGCCGCACACTCGCTATATCTTCTTGTTGCGTCGAGTGTCCCGTAGCCCTAATTGTCCGTGACCACAAGTATCCCTGCGTGGGGGTCATCAGTCATTGTTTCTGGAGCGGACCGCAATTACAGGCCAGCGAGAAAGATAAATAGGCTTATTACTTCAATATTACGCGATTTGTTCTTTTCCCATTAGTAGGAGGACGTTTACAAAGGATGATAAAGATAACGGCTCCAGAAAAAGAAGAAGAAAAACAATGAGATTGAAAGCAAGAAAAAGAGCTGTCACAAGAAGCGCTGTTGTTATCTTAACTAGCAACAGGGATAAGCTGTGTCCTAGTATGTGAAGTGGGGGAGCTGGAGATGTGCATCCTCCCCCCTTCTCACTCTCTCTCTGACTCTTTCTTTTATTCTCTTTCATTTTTTTCTCTCGCTGGTTCTCTTTAAATTTTCTTTTCACTGTCAGACACACACACACATATATACACATGCACACACACACTCAAAAACTAAGCTTACGTTTATTTACAACAATCAGTATAATGCCAATGAATCCATAAACAGAAGCCTGTTTGCAACAGTCCAATGTCAATACTGCAGATGGAACCATGCTGCTCGGCACAACAAGACTGCTGATCAATCACTGTATCTAATCAACACTAAATGTTACTGATTACGGCCATCTTTAGAAATTGGCGGTACAGGTAAAAATACTCTTCATTTAATACTGTCGTACTTCTGTCATATTTTTTATGTTTGGTATGATAACCAATAATATTCATGCTTAAAAATCTAAAGCTTGAACGACAACTTTTAGCTTACGTTCATTAATCATACGTAACACGAGAAACGGCAGCAGAAATACAACACAACAAAAGCGAATATCTTATGAAAGCACGAAGAAAAATGAAAATGATAGACTCATTATGACAACCACTCTCGGGGAAATATTGGTGTTATCAAAGGCATCCATCCCCTGTATCCATATTGATATATCCATGTCATACCGTGTCTCTGAATAAAGGGTTTCATTTTTATTAGATACTTATTTGATATCAGATCGGATCTTAAGTTATGTATGCATCAGCATGTCTGTATCTAAATCACATTTGCAAACACGATCTTTCAAATCAAAATTACGACTCAAAATAAAAATAGACGATCAAAAGAGGGAAGCATTGAATGGAATCCTTCAGAGAGCTAATATTTTTTTCTCGAAAAATGGAGCATCTTTTGTAGATTCTGTAATCAAATTGGTAATCTACCTCCACCAGCTCTTGGTATCACTTATTCGCTGTGTATATTGTTCGCTGTGTATCTCTCAAGAACTTTTGATTATTTTTACCTTCACTTCAAATGGTATACTTCTGATCATGTCTGTTCGCTGTGTATCTCTCAAGAAATATGATATTTTTACCTTCACTCAAAGCTTACTTCGGATCATGTCTTCTTTTATTGTTGGGAGGACGTGTAAATAAGGAAATCCTATTGAAAAATAAAATCTTAAAGATGATGTGACTTTTTTTGAAACTATTGGCTGCTTCGAGATAGAAACCAGTAAATCTCTCTCTCTCTCTCTCTCTCTCTCTCTCTCTCTCTCTCTCTCTCTCTCTCTCTCTCTCTCTCTCTCTCTCTCTCTCTCTCTCTCTCTCTCTCCCTCTCTCTCTCTCCCTCTCTCTCTCCCCCCCACCCCCTCTCTCTCCCTCTCTCTCTCAGCCTCTCACCCCTTCTCTCTGCCAAATGTCGGAGACTTTCAAGTTAACAAATTCCCTGCTCACGATTCCTTTACATGTTCTGCTTACACACGAGGGGGAAACGGGACTCGCCAGCGCCTTATATCCTCATGTCTACCTGGCCTAACTTGTCCGGGCGAGGACATG
>NW_028234434.1:8597680-8602680 GCF_977035675.1 Penaeus japonicus
TATATAAATATAAATAACTCTATATACCTATATATATATCTATAAAAATCTAATAAACACTATAAATCTCTATATAAATAAAAACATCCAAATAAATTAACAACTATATATCACACCCCACACATATATATATGTATAGAGTAGATATATTATAATTAGAGTTAGAAGATAGAGAGAGTGATAGAAAACCACAAACACTCACAACAAACTCACAAATCTCTCTACTATAGAACGATAGCACACATTAGATCTCACTCACGCTCGCAAGATCTGATAGATCGAAAGATAGATTCGATCGCTAGATAGATATCTCGAAACAAATCAAGTGCAAGTATATCTTCACTAAAGAACTACCCACAGACTCACAAACACACACACTCCCACTCATCCCACACTCCTAAACACAGACAACACACACCTACACCACTCTCACACTCAATCTATCTCACTGTAGAATCCATTATAACACAAACACACACTCAATCACACATCAAACACTCAACAATCAAACACTCCAACTAACCCCCACACACGCCGTAACATCACACAATCAACTCATACCCACACAACCACACTACACTCCATAGTCAAACCATATCATCACAGTAGTGAGTTGAATAATATTATAGAGATATTTATTGATATACACCTCAAACATACACCAACACACACCCCCCCCCCACCCCACCCCTCCACTCTCTACCACACTCTCCCCACCCTCACAAACCTAAACTTTATCTCCACACTCACAATCACACACACTCACACACACACCACACCCTCACATTAACACACACACACACACAAACACACACTCACAACACACACATACACCCACATACACCCCTCCCCACCTCCCCCCCCCCCCCCCCCCGACAAAACCTACACCCACACACACCCACCCCCCTCCCCCCCCCCCCCCCCCCCCCCACCTTAGATACAAATTCCCTTTTATAACCAACACCCCCCCCCCCCCACACCCATACACACACACAACACAACACACACACACTACACACACACACACAACCTCAACACCCACCACACTATATCACACACATATTTAAATAGTTGAGATATTAGAGATTTTGATAGTTAGAGCATAAGAGATTTATAGACATACACACACACACACACCCACACCCTCACTCCCACCCTCCAACACACACACACACCACACTCACACACTCACACACCCCCCCCCCACAATCTACACCACACACACCACACACACACACTATACACACACACATATATATCATACACTCACTCTCACAAAACACACACACACACTCACAACACACACACACACACACAACTCACTCCCACACACATACACCCACACCTCCCCACCACTCACACAACACACACACAAACACAATCACACACAAACACTCTCACTATATCTCGTCACAGACTACACACACACACTCACACACACACACACACACTCTCACACACCCACAGACACACTCACTCACAATACACACTCTATAACTAACTCTCACCACTCCACACACACAATAACACACCACACACACCCCTCCAACCCCCCCCCCCCTCCCCCCCACCTCTACCCCACCCCCACTCTCACCCCCCCCCCACTCACACACCACTCACATCACAAACACACACTAACATCGATCTCAAATCACACACACACACACAAAAAAAAAACACACATATATTACACACTCACACACACAACACACACACACACACACCTAACCCACAACACCACAAACAACTAATAATAAATCAAAAGATGCTTAGACCGATGGCGACGACCATAAAGTAAGCACAAAATCCGCACACGAGAGATGGTCACAACATTAATGCCTCGTTAACCTGCTTCCGCATATAATATACATACATACAAATATCTATATAACTATATATATATATAATATCTATCTATATATAATAAATAAATGATAGTGTGTGTGTGTGTGGTGTGTGAGTTTAAGAGTTGTATATATAATCCATATCTATATATAATAATATATATATATAAGATATATATATATAAATCTATATCATATATATTATTAAAAGAATATATATAACCACACACACACACCCACACCCACTCACACACACCCACCACACACCCACACACACCCACCAATCAAATATATATATTATACATATATCTAAAAAATATATAAACCCCCAAATATATAAAAACTTAAATTACAATAAACATATATAAGAGTACGCAATATCACCGAGGCATTCAGTGATACCATCTCACGTGTGTCGGAAATTGAGCAAACTTTCTGTCGACGCCATCAGTCTCCGCCTCTTATTTATCTCTGCGAATCAACTCTGCAACATTTTCCATCCGTCTCATTAAAAAGAATTTGTTCTTTCATCTTGCTTGGTCGCTATTGAATAAGTTATCCGAAGACAGTGGGTAAACAGTGGAGAGGAAGACATATGTGTTTTCTCCACTTCTTTCTATAAATAGATTACTCGTTTGTCAAGATGTGGAGGGGAAGGGCATGTGGTTATGTGTGGTGTACACTGTCAGTATGAGTAAAGTGTTTTTTTGTTTTTTTGTTTTTTTTTTCTTCTTTTTTTCTTTTCTCTCTTTTTCTTTTTACTCAGAATGAAAGCCAAGGGAGGGAGGTATATGTATATGTGTGTGTGTGGGGATGGGGGTGGGGTGGGGGGGGGAGGTTTCTATGTATGAAAACACTGCTCTACGAATAACATAAACTAATGTCTTTTTTAGTTTTTGCTGAAATTACTACCAATACGTCTTTTGCACTTGATTTAGACACGTCAGTCACGCAGAAGGAGGAACAAGCGAGAGAGAGTGGGCGTGCGAAATATAAGCTAAATTATAAAAAAAAAAAAATAGAGGCAAAGAATGAAAATAACAGCACGCAAGGATAATAACACACCCGGAAAGGCGAGACCTCGAATGCTATTGATCACAGTCGGAGGGGAGAGTTGAGAAAGAGCAGCTCAGCGAGGCCTTTGGGACGTGGAATAATGATTGGATTAAAAGTACACTGGACATCCAAACATGACGAATGACGTGGCACTTCCGCCAAAGCTAAAGCTGATTGGGAAATCAAACCTTTTAGCTCTGTCAACTTGCTCGGCTGTAGGTCGATCCGTCTAATCTGTCTCTGCCTCTTTCATGCTCTCTCTACTCTTCTCTTTCTCCCCCCCCCCTCTCTCTCTCTTGCTTTCTCTCTCTCTCTCTCTCTCTCTCTCTCTCTCTCTCTCTTCTTCTCTCATCCCTCACTGACTCATCCTCACTCTCTTTCTCTCTCTCTCTCTCTCCCTCTTCGCTCTCTTTCTGTTTATTAAATATATATATAGTATATATATATATATATATATATAAATAAATATAAATAAATATAATATAATGTGTGTGTGGGTGTGTGTGTGTGTGTGTGTGTGTGTTGTGGTGTTGTGTGTGTTGTGTGTTTAGTGTGTGTGTGTAATAGTGGGTGTGGTGTGTGTGTGTGTTATGAGTAAATGTATATATGTAATATATATATATAGATATATAAATATATATATATATATCTATAATATATGTATATATATATATAACAAATATATATATACATAATTATAAACAGTATATATATATAATATATATTATAAATATATATATATAAAAACATATATATATAATTATATAAACATAGTAAAAATATATATTATCTGGATGTGTGTTGTGAGTGTGTGTTGGGTATGTGTGTTGTGTTGACCGTGTGTATATTTCGATATATATATAATATATATAAATATCTATATATATATATATATATATATATAAATAAAAAAGAGAGTGTGTGTGTGTGGTGTGTGTGTGTGTTTGTGCGAGTGTCTATGTTTATCAAATATATATATATACTATATATATATATAAATAAATATATATTATCAAAAATATATCTATATATAAAAGTATATAAATACATACATGCATACATATATATCTAAATATATATATATATATATATATAAATATATAAAATATATATATATACCTATATACAAACACACACACACACACACACACACCCCCCAAAACACACACACACACAGACACACACACCCACACACACACACACACACATAAAAATACATAACAATTTATATACTCTATAAATATATATTAATATAAATATATATATTAATATATATGTATGTAAGTCATGTATATAAAATATATAAATATATATATATATATATAAAAAATATCATATATATAACATATATATATGCATATAAATAAATATAAATAATAGAACGATATGCTAGATAATATAAATAACAGATATATACATATATAAAATATCCCTATATATATACCAAAATTATAAAATATCTAAATATATATAACTTTAAATCTAACTATATATATTAATAGGTTATCTAAATATAAATATATATAATATATACACACACATACACACACACACACACACACACACACAAACCACACACCACACACACACCACACACACACAAATAACTATATATATATATAATATTATATATATATATATATCAATACAGACATAAACTAAATACATCATACAAATATAATTAACATATACACACATTCCCCCCAAACACACCCTAATATGTCATCTATCTCCCTCTCCTCTCCCCCTCCTCCACTCACCTCACGATAACTGCACCATCTCCCCTCCCCCTTCGCCCCTCACCCTCACATCTCCTGCCCATACCCTTCCCTTCCCAGCATCTTTCGCCCCGCACTCCCCCTTCCCCCTCCCCTTCCCCCCAGCGCCCAATAAAGAAAGCAGCGAAAGGAGCCACGGTTGCTCCTCCAAATAGCCCAAGGTGAGAGCGGTCCCCTGAGGGCGCCCCTCGTGGCTCAGAGCCAGACGTGGCGGCTGGCGCTCTCGGTCCGGCGAAGGAATCCTCATAAAGGATATAGAATACCATTTCCCTTTCAAATTTCAAAGGCAGAATTCATTCCTGAGAGCGATCTCGAACTGCCC
>NW_028234434.1:8607680-8610180 GCF_977035675.1 Penaeus japonicus
TCTCTCTTACTCACCCTTCCGCTTCTCCCTCTCTCTCTCCTCCCCCACCTCCCTCCTCCTCCTCCTCCTCTCTCTCACCTCTCTTCTCTCTCTCATATCCTCACTTTCTCATCCTCACTCTCTCTCTTCTTCTCTCCCCCTCTCTCGCTCCCTCAACTCAAACTTTCCTCCTCCCTCTCATCACACTCTCTTACCTCCTCTCTATCCCCTCACTGCCCTCTCTCTCTCCTTCCTCTCCTCTTATGGAGTGCTGATTTTCTCCTCCACCCACATCACTCCTCCTCACATCTCTCTCCTCCACTCACTCACTTCTACACATCATCACTCACTCCCTCTCCACACTCCTTCACTCTCTCTCTCTCCAACTCTCCTCCTCTCTCTCTCTCAGCGTCTCTCTCTCTCCCTCACTCTCTCAGCTCTCTCTCTCCCCCTATCGCGTTCCATCTCTCCCCTCCTCTCATCACCCCTGGGGCTTCGCCTCTCGACTCCTCTCGCCCACCTCTTTCTCTTCTCGCTGCTCTCCACTCTCCGTCTCCTCATCTCGTCTCCTCCTCTCTCTCCTCCTTCTCTCTCTCACCTCACCTCTCTCTCTCACCGTCTCTCCTTCTCCTCTAATCTCTCTCTCTCTCTCTCTCTTTCTCTCTCTTTCTCTCCTCTCCCCCCCTCTCTCCTCACTCTCTCTCCTCCCTCTCTTTTCTCTCTCGTCTCCCTCTCCCCCTCTCACGCTCCTCCCTCTCTCCTCACTCCTCTCTCTCTTTCTCTCCACCCTCTCTCGTCCTCCCCCCCTCTCCTCATCGCTCTCTATGCCCTCTCTCTCTCTCTCTCTTCCCCCCCACTCTCGCCCCCCCCTCTCCTCTCCTCTCTCTATCCTCTCTCTCTCCTCCTCTCCCCTTCTCCGCCCCCCCCCACTCCCTCTCCTCCTCCCTCCCTTCCCCCTCCTTCCCCCTCGTCTTCCAGCCCCCACACCCCCCCCCCCCCCCCCCTCCTCTCTCTATCTATTTTACTCTCTCTCTCTCTATCGTCTCCACTCTCCCCCCCCCCCTCCCCCCCCCCTCTCTCTCTCTTCTCTTTCTCTCTCTCTCTCTCTCTCTCTCTCTCTCTCTCTCTCTCTCTCTCTCTCTCTCTCTCTCTCTCTCTCTCTCTCTCTCTCCCTCTCCCCCCTTCTCTCTCTCCCTCTCTGCATTGCGAAGTGTGACTACAGGATGTTATATTTTCGCCCTTAATGGAAACATATCATTCACCTCGTTGCCGAGCGGAAATGAACAGCTTATGCTAATTTCCCTTTGGCTAATTCGACAGGATTCTAAAGTTACCGGTTATAAGTAGTTACGTAACAATTGCGTAACAGGCGAACAAGGCGAAGGGACATCGGATTTTCCTTGATGTTTTATTCTTTTAGATTCTCTCTTGGTACGTGTGACCACTTCTCTTGTCCTTAAGAACTGTCCTTATTTTCTGAAATCGAGCCGATCCTCCTTTTGCACTCGCAACCTGCAACGTCCATTAAGGAGACTTCGGGGACCAAACCCTTCCATTACTGACTGATTTCCCAATAAATCACACTGATGATTCCCGCTTTCCAAACTCATTTCGCACTCACATAAACCAACACGCACGCACATACACGCGCACACACGCAGATATATACACGAACGCACACACACACACACACAAATACACACAAATGCACGGACAGTCACACACATACACGCAATAACCGAGACCCAACTCTTCATATTAATTCCTTGCTATTGATGACTTGGACTGCCATGCCATCCCCATCCCACACTCCATACCAAACTTTCAATAATAGAACTTCCAATCGATTTAACCGCATGATAAACCTCAAGAAGCCTTGGGCAATTCTATGTTATCTATATACAATGTAGTAGACTTTAAGGAGGTCACTGTGGCAGATTATATATTCCAGTTAGAATTCATACACTATATAGGGTGCCAAGAAATGTTTATTTTCTATGGTGGGCCCGACGGAGTATTTCTACATAATCTATATAGCGTATGCTGATGTCCAGTAAAACGGAGACTCTAGTATTAAAACCTTACAATGTGCTTCGACCCCATGGAAAATTCACGTAGCGTGCTGGTACCCTACGAAAGATGCATAAAACTTAGGATACCCCTACAGAGCGCCCAAAAAAAAAACAAAAAAATAACAAAAACAAAACAAAATAAACACAAACAAAAAAAAAAAAATAAAAAGATAGAAAAACATTAAAAAAACAAACAAAAAAAAACAAAAAAAATAAAAAAATAAAAAAAAAAAAAAAAAAAAAAAAAAAAAACCATGAAAAAACCCCACCTCTCAGCCCAGCCCATATCTGCCATGGGCGACCGAAAGATGCATAAAACTTAGGATACCCCTACAGGCGCCCAACCCAGCCCATATCTGCCATGGGCGACCGCAGTCTGAACACACGCTAGACCCGATAATTGATGGCCGAGTTAAGTAAGATTTAAGCAAGAAATATGTTCCCTAACA
>NW_028234434.1:8622680-8625180 GCF_977035675.1 Penaeus japonicus
CCATCACTACTATATCACATTTTCATTATGATTATTGCTATCATTACTATTGAAACTCTCATTTTTATGATCGGTATAACCAATGTCACCTTCTCTCTCTCTCTCTCTCTCTCTCTCTCTCTCTCTCTCTCTCTCTCTCTCTCTCTCTCTCTCTCTCTCTCTCTCTCTCTCTCTCTCTCTCTCCCTCTTTCCCCCTTCTCCCCTCCTCTTTCTGTTTGTTCTAATATTTGTTTGTTTGTCTGTCCGTTTCTGTTTCTATCTCTACAGGTTTTTGTCTGCCACAGTATTTGTTTATTTATCTGTCTGTCCTAAAATTTGTCTGTCTGTCTGAATTTGTCTGTCTTTCTGTCTGCCTACCTGTCTCTGGTTTCATCTCCATCTGTCTATCTGTCTCTTGCTCCGCCCACCTCTCGCATGTTCTCTTATCCATTTTCTGACTGAGTTATAGTTTACTCTTGCAGCAAAATTATGAAAGGCATGATCGATGTTCACATTATGGTCTTGTTGTTTTATCATTTTCCTCATAAATATTTTGACTAGTATTTTTTTTTACACAAATCTGATAATTTCGTCATACGAGGCTGTGGTAAGTAAAATTCGGTAAGGCTAATATTTTCAAACACATTTTCGCACAGTTAATCAACCTACTTTTTCTTTGTGTACCATGTACGTGTGTGTGTGTGTGTGTGTGTGTGTGTGTGTGTGTGTGTGTGTGTGTGTGTGTGTGTGTGTGTGTGTGTTTGTGTGTGTGTTTTATTTTTCTAATATTTTCCTTTCTTTCGTTCTTATTCTTCAAAGCATCTACTAAACTCGAGATAAGGTCACCATTAGAGTATACTGCTCGATCACTCTTAATTAAAAAGCGTAAACGAAACACGGGAACACCATCCATTACCCATCCTACATTCTGGATCACAAATTCATCCATTTATGAGATGATCTTGTTAATTCAATCAGGAAAACCATCAGAACCACAGGCTGACTTATCTCCCTTGAATTTCTATAATCGGTTATATCTTTGAAGCCGATCAAAACGTGTACGATCTGAATAACTCGTTTTCATTATTAAGACCAGGCTGCAATAATTAGGAACACTACATTGTTGCAAACACGATTCTCCTGTTCATCAGCTTGGTGCTAATTTTGTTGACCCTTTTATATAGTTAAATGTAGTTAGTGAAAAAAATGTATTTACACACTGAATATGATATTTTTTTTTTTTACATTTTATTTCTACACTGAGATTGCTTGTATATATTTTGTTATGTAATGCCTAATTGCTGATTTAACCTAGAATCAAAAGTGAGTGACTGTATTATCATACTTAAAGCAGATTTATTTGTTACACGTTTAAAAAGATTTCTCGTCCATAAGTAGTTCCTGCTTTGCCAATCTGAATAGATCATATCTGACATGCATTATGCAATAACCAGAATAACAAACTAAGCCTTTGTTAACTTCAAATATTCAAATACTTTCAAAATATTCATTTCATCAAAAGAGTATAAGTACAAGGAGCTTTGATGTAACATTTATGTCGGGGACGTAAATGCTCAGTTTATTTATGGGTGAACAGCTGAAAGATTTATTAATCTAAAAGATGAGGAACCTTCTACTTTATTGATATCATACCCACCCACACACACACACACACACACACACACACACACACACAAGGATGTCTATATGTATGTGTGTAGGTGTCTGAATCTATTTAAGTATTATCCGACACATGTGCATTTAACTACTATATGATATACCTTGTATCCAGACAGATAGATAGTGAGATAGATATAAGAATAGGGAGACGGAACATTAACACACACACACACACACACATACATATACGTATATATATATATATATATATATATATATATATATATATATATATGTGTGTGTGTGTGTGTGTATGTTATATATATATATATATATATATATATATATATATATATATATATATATATATATATATATATATATATATATAATAATATATAATATATATATATATATATATATATATATATATAGATAGAGAGAGAGAGAGAGAGAGAGAGAGAGAGAGAGAGAGAGAGAGAGAGAGAGAGAGAGAGAGAGAGAGAGAGAGAGAGAGAGAGAGAGAGAGAGAGAGAGATATAGATATATAGATAGATAGATAGATAGATAGATAGATAGATAGATAGATAGATAGATATAGATATATATGTGTGTGTGTGTGTGTGTGTGCAGATAAAAGAGAACGTTGCTCAAAAGTGCTCTCACCATCATGCCACCATAATCACCATCACTATCATCACCCTCGTGCCATCCTTAGTACTTACAGCAACATAATCGCTTCATCAAAGTAATCAACACAAGCATAATCGTCCTCCTCCTCCTCCTCCTCCTCCTCCTCCTCCTCCTCCTCCTCCTCCTCCTCCTCCTCCTCCTCCTTCTCCTCCTCCTCCTCCTCGCCTGCACTATCAGATCGCCACCACCATCACCATCATCCTGCTTC
>NW_028234434.1:8635180-8637680 GCF_977035675.1 Penaeus japonicus
TGCTTGCACATCTTCATAGAATCTCTCTATCTCCTCATCACTATGACTGCTGGTAGGAGCGTACACTTGGATAATTTTTAGGCTATATCTGTTGTTTAGTTTCAGTATTACAGAAACCACTCTTTCGCTCACACTATAGAATTCCCTAACATTCTTTTCAAGTCGCTAGTGAACTAAGAAACCTACTCCTGATTCTTGTTTGCTATCCAAGGGTTTACCTCGCCAGTATAATAAGTGCCCATCATTTAGTAATTTCTGCTCTTCGGCTAGTCTCCTAACTTCAGAAAGTCCTACAATATCCCATTTAATAAATGAAAGTTCCTCAAGCAGTGTCAGAAGATCAGATTCTGTTCTCAGGGTCCTTACATTGTATGTGCATAAGTTCATCATCTTTAGGCGGCCTGGGTCTAACCGGAGATTCTTAGCGCCCTCTGCTCCGGAGCGATCCTGATCGCCGCCGTGACCAGGGGCTCCTTCGCTTCCGGGGAATGAGGGCCATTGTCTTGACTGGGAAATCATATTTAAGAGGTGTGTGGCCTGGTACCCCCACCTGTCGGCCTTGTGCACGGTGGGGGGAGTAGTTTTAGTCCGGAGGTACCATTAATATATATATGTATATATATATATATATATATATATATATATATATATATATATTATTGGGCCACCAATAATAAGGGATGAAGTCCGACATGCAATTAGAAAGATAAAATCAGGAAAGGCTGCAGGCCCAGACAATATTGCTATTGAACATATTGATACTTGAGGAATTTGGTGTAGCAAAACTAACATCATTCCTCAACAATATTTATGACACTGGAAAAATCCCACGGGAGCTGCTAAAATCAGTCTTTATAGCTTTACCAAAAAAGCCAGAAGCAATTGAGTGTGAGTTGCACAGGACAATTAGCTTGATGAGTCATATCAAAAAATATTGTTAAGAATCATCATGCTAAGGGCACGGAATCGAGTCAAACCCGAAATAGGAGCAGAGCATTGTGGTTTTGTGGAAGGCAAAGGAACAACAAATGCAATTTACATATTAACAATTATAGAAAGGTCAATAGAAGTTGGACAAGATCTGTACTTCTGCTTCATAGATTACACAAAAGCTTTTGATACAGTAAAATATGAGGAGATCCTGAATATGCTACAAGATATTAATGTAGGTGGGAAAGATTTGAGAATTATTAAAAACCTATATTGGCAACAAACAGCAGCCATCAGGATAGAAAGTGAAATTAGTGAGTATCAAAAGATCAAGAGAGGAGTTAGACAAGGCTGTGTTCTGTCCCCTTACCTGTTCTCTTTGTACAGTGAAGTCATCATGAGAAAAATTGAAAACATCCCTGGAATAGCCATAGGAGGTCACAACATCAATAACCTCCGCTATGCAGATGATGTAGTCCTAATAGCCACAGCTGAAAGAGATCTTCAAGAATTAGTTGACATCATTAATGAAGAAAGTGAAAAACTGGGACTAGGACTAAATAAAAAGAAGACAGAGACAATGGTAATATCAAAGAATAAGGATATCCCAAGGTGCAATATAGAATTGAATGGTTCGACCTTAAAACAAGTGGAAGACTTCAAATATTTAGGAGCATGAGTAACTTCAGATGGCAGATGTGAGACTGAAATTAAGAGTAGGATAGCACAATCAAAATCTGTATTTCAAAATATGAAGAACATTTTCTCAAATCATAAACTAACCATCAAAACACGCCTTAGAGTACTTGGATCCTACGTTTTGCCAATTTTGATGTATGGATGTGAGGCTTGGAACATTACCCAGAAGCATGAAAATTATCTGAATGCAGCAGAAATGTGGTTCCTTAGAAGAATGTTAAAAGTTTCTTACAAGGATAGGGTAACAAATCAGCAAATATTAAAAACAGTAAGTACAGAGCAAACTCTGCTAAAGGACATTCGCATAAGGCAGTCAAAGTTCCTTGGACATGTAATGAGAAAGAAGGGGCTGGAAAACCTTGTTACAACAGGAAAGATTAAGGGAAGCAGAGGACGGGGCAGACCAAGAGAGAAGATGATTGAAAGGATATCATTATGGATAAAAGTGGAGACACCAACTGTTGCCATACGTCATACTTGTAACCGTGAAGGCTGGAGATCACTGGTCGCCGACGCCTATAGGCATGGCACTTGAATGAATGAATGAATGTATATATATATATATATATATATATATATATATATATATATATATATATATATATATATATATATATGTATATATATATATATATATATATATATATATATATATATATATATACTGTATATATATGTAAATATGAATATGTATATATATACATATATATATATATATATATATATATATATATATATATATATATATGTGTGTGTGTGTGTGTGTGTGTGTGTGTGTGTGTGTGTGTGTGTTTGTGTGTATTTATATATATATATATATATATATATATATATATATATATATTCAAGATTGAAGATATAGACTATGATG
>NW_028234434.1:8662680-8665180 GCF_977035675.1 Penaeus japonicus
AGTAGAACCAAAACTTCATCACCCTCAGAAAGAACACGAGATTTAGCATTCCTGTCGAAATAGTTCTTATAAAGCTTGCTATTAATTGCAGCATTAGCTGATGCTAGTTTAGCAGACTCTTCCAGCTTAGATCTTAAATCAAGAACATATTGGTAAGTACTTTTAAGTTCTTCATCCATCTCATCTTTAGTCCACAAATTATGAAGTATAAATAATGGGCCACGAACTCTACGCCCATACAGTAATTCGAAAGGTGAAAATTTAAGAGTATCATTCGGGACCTCTCTGTAGGCAAATAACACTGAGGGTAAATATCTATCCCAATCTTGAGGTTTATCTTGGCACAGCTTCTTTAGCATAGCTTTCAGGACTGAATGGAATCTTTCAACAGTACCATTACAGCAAGCATGATAAGGACTAGTGAAAATTGCCTTTATGGATAAGAGACGATTAATTTCAGCCATTAAATCTGACTTAAACTGGGTTCCTCTGTCACTAAGAATCTCTCTAGGAATTCCGACCCTTGAAAATATACCAACAAGAGCTTCTGCAACAATAATGGTATCTATATTTACTAGAGGAACTGCCTCAGGAAAACGTGTAGCACAATCAATAAGAGTCAAAATATATTTGTGTCCTCGGCTGGAAGGTGTTAATGGACCCACAAGATCTATAGCAACTCTTCAAAATGGTTCGCTAATTATAGGCATGAATACAAAGGGAGCCTTACGTACATTACCCTTGGGGGAGAACTTCTGGCAAATATGACATGACCGACAATATCGCGTGATATCGGCACCTGCACCTGGCCAGAAAAACTTTTGGAAAATTTTATCTGCAGTCTTTCTATGTGAGAAGTGACCTGATAAGGGGGAGTCATGAGCTGTTGACATGATGACATTTCGCAGACTGCTAGGCACTTCCAACTGCTTCATTCCCACCTCATGTACGTTCTTACTTTTGATACAAATGCGGTAAATCAGTCCACTGACTTTCTCATATTTGACAGACCTATGTTTAACAGTAACCACAGATTGATTAATTATTTTCCTCCTAATCTGATCGTGACTAGGACAGCAAGATTGAGCATTAATTAGATCAGACCTTGAAAAATTACTCTCCGAGATTTCAGGAATTACAAGAGGACTAGGAGACTTATCACCCATGTTTGTTCTTGCCCTTGTCTTAACTTCCATTATGACATTATTATCCTTCCCATTGTCATCAACAGGGGTATTACTGCACTCAGAATCATCTGGGTTGTTAATTGGCACATTGACACCCGGAACCATCCCGATCAGAATGTCTGTAAACTTAATTGGTGCTGCTACTGCAGTAACCCATCCATTTAGGAATTTACACTTAATAAAGCATCTTACTTCTGGAAAACTTTTGTCATAGCCAAGATAATCATATAATTTAACAAATTTACCTCTTTTAACATTCGGTGGAATGAGAGAATCTTTGACAATAATTGTAGAGCAACCAGTGTCAAGAAGAAAATTAGCAGGCTTGTTGAATAAAGTACCAACGTCCATAATGGCTGTCTCTGGGCACATGTCAGATTGTAAAACATTGTTAATTTTACTTGGTAATTTATTCCTAGTATCAAACTCTGGACAATTAGGTCGAATATGCCCAGGCTTATGACAGTTGTGACATCTAATACTAGACTTTACATTAGGAGACTCATCCAGATCAACCTTAGCCTGAAAGGGATTACGAGTTCTTACACTTCTATGGGCACATCTGAACCGGTCAGCCGATTGAGCCATGTCAACACTAGTTTCGAAAGATCTTTCTTTTAAGAAAACTCTCAAGTCATTTGGGCAATTACTTAATAATTGATCTTTGACCAGGAATTCACACAAACTGTTATACTCTTTCTTTACATCACTAAGAGTTAACCTATTGTCTCATTTTGGGAACAAGTTGGACATAAGTTTCATTTTCCTTTACTTCACTTTCTCTGAATTTCTTTCTGTAAGAGTCAGCATCAACAGAATAAGCTTTTAAAAGTGATTCCTTCAATTTTTCATAATCAGTTAGAATCTCATCTGGTAGACTTACATAAACCTTCAAAGCTTTTCCGCTTAACAGAGAACCCAAATAGACATAATAGCTACTATACTCCCATTTTTGAAGATTGGCCATTCTTTCGAAATGTTTCAGAAAGTCGTCAATTTCATCTTTCCCATCTTGGAAATTTGGTAACCGTAACCCAGGATAATTTTCATTACTTCTACCAATGTCCATGTTTTCTAACTTCAAGTTAGCAAGAGCTAGTTCATGAGACCTCTGCTTCTCTGCTTCTATGGCCTGTCTGCTTCTTTCCTTCTCTGCTTCAATTGCCTCTAATTCTAATCTCTTTACTTCTCTCTCCTTTTGCCTTTCCTCTCTCTCTACTTCCTTTTGATATCTTTCTTCCTCTTTTGCAACCAAAAGATTAATATCAGCAGGGGTAAATCCTGCCTCTTTAGCTTGTTTAACTAATTCGATT
>NW_028234434.1:8702680-8705180 GCF_977035675.1 Penaeus japonicus
GAACGAACAAAGAAAAAAAAAGTGAACGGAAAGGAAAAAGAGAGAACAAAGGAACAAAAAAGGTGAACGGGAAGGAAAAAGAGAGAACAAAGGAACAAAAAAGGTGAACGGAAAGGAAAAAGAGAGAACAAAGGAACAAAAAAGGTGAACGGAAAGGAAAAAGAGAGAACAAAAGAATAGAAAAAGTGAACAGAAAGGAAAAAGTGCGAACAAAGGAACAAAAAAAAAAAATGAAAGGAAAGGAAAAAGAGCGAACAAAGGAACAAAAAAAAAAATGAAAGGAAAGGAAAAAGAACGAACAAAGAAAAAAAAAGTGAACGGAAAGGAAAAAGTGCGAACAAAGGAACAAAAAAAAAAAATGAAAGGAAAGGAAAAAGAACGAACAAAGAAAAAAAAAGTGAACGGAAAGGAAAAAGTGCGAACAAAGGAACAAAAAAAAAAATGAAAGGAAAGGAAAAAGAACGAACAAAGAAAAAAAAAAGTGAACGGAAAGGAAAAAGTGCGAACAAAGGAACAAAAAAAAAATGAAAGGAAAGGAAAAAGAACGAACAAAGAAAAAAAAAGTGAACGGAAAGGAAAAAGAGCGAACAAAGGAACAAAAAAAAAAATGAAAGGAAAGGAAAAAGAGCGAACAAAGGAACAAAAAAAAAATGAAAGGAAAGGAATAAGAGCGAACAAAGGAACAAAAAAAAAGTGAACGGAAAGGAAAAAGTGCGAACAAAGGAACAAAAAAAAAAAAGGAAAGGAAAGGAAAAAGAGCGAACAAAGAAGTACAAAGTAGTCGCTCTCGCCCCGCCCTTCTTCCCCCCGATAACATTCACACAAATTCTGATCCTTTTTCCGACAACAATTTTTAACCTCTTTACTTGTTCATTTTAGAGGAGCTTTTAGTAAGAGATTAAGCAAGAGGGACGCCCGAGCATTACAAGAGCGTATTGTTTTATTCCAACGCATGTCTTTTTTTTTTTTTTTTTTTTTTATGCATTGGCAAATAACCCAATGTGGAAAGGGTGAAAGTTATCTTTAAACGACGCGGAATAATGGAAAAGGTAGATTAGTCTTCGAAATCTCCTTTTACTTAATAAAAGTTAGAGTTGTAAGGGGAAAAAAATGTAGCCATCTTTATGGATGTTAGGTTAGAAGAGAAGTAATAAAAGGGATATTTTATGGAGATTCTTTAGAATTGCAGTATCATTCGAGCAGTGTGACAAAATCTATTAATCATTATTTTTTCTTGTTCTGCAAAATATTTCAAAATTACAGCGAACATGAGATGTACATTAACGGATCTTGTTCAAACTGACATCTTGAATTTTATAATCAGAAGCAAGCTCCGTTTATGACAAGGAGAACCAAAGGAACCGAAACTTTTGCAATGCAAGTGATATGTTGCATCGTAAATCAGACTAACGCGATACACTGACATCATCTGGGATTCCAGAAATTCCAGACATTATAACTTCTGGGAGATAAAGAATTTGAACTTTTGTGTTTGAGTTGTATTTTCTCATGAAGTGCAATAAATTTTTGTTACATAATATATATATAAATATATATATATATATATATATTATATAAATATATATATATATATATATAATATATATATATGTATATATATATATATATATAATATATATATATATAAATAGTATATATATATATATATATAGGGGTATATATATATATATATATATATATATATATATATATATATACATATATATATATAATATATATATATATATATATATATATATATATATATATATATATATATAGCATATATACAATATACACCCACACACACACACACACACACACACACACACACACACACACATATATATACATAATATATATATATAAAATATATGGATATATATATATATATATATATATATATATATATATATATATATATATTGTATCTAAATAAGGCTGTTAATAAATGCACATGATAAATGTTGAGCTTTTTAGAACAACTGCGCTTGGTCGAATATGTATTTCTATATTGCATCGTATGCTTGTGTGTCTGTGTGTGTATGTTGTGTGTGTCTATGTTATTGTTTGTGTGCGTGCGTGTGTGTGTGTGTGTGTGTGTGTGTGTGTGTGTGTGTGTGTGTGTTTCTGTGTGTGTGTGTGTGTGCGTGCGTGCGTGTAGGTACAGGCAGATAGATATTAACACTAAAAGTGTCTATTGGCTCGGGCCTCCCGGCTTGATAACATTCACACAAATTCAAACCTTTTTCAGCAGTTCCATTTTCACCTCTTAACGCGTTCATTTTATGAGAGCTTTTACACAAAGAGAGATTATCAAGCGTTCCGCCCAAGCATTATAAAAAGGGGCACTTTTATTTTAGCCTAAACTTCACTTTTAGATCCATTGCTGAGCAGTCTGTAGCAGAAAGAACAAGAAATATTGGGGAATGACGCGCATACTAAACACATTTGGATAATCTGTAAAACCTCTTTTCAGAACAGTGTATTCTGAACAGTG
>NW_028234434.1:8747680-8750180 GCF_977035675.1 Penaeus japonicus
CCACTTGTAACCTCTGTGGACAGCGAGGACCCGCCATCCCCCTCCCCTCCCCTGGCACCAGCCGAGCCCACCGACCCTCACCCTCACTCACGGTTGACCGTAGGCCGCACCGGGGAATCCCCCGCTGAACCGCGCGTGGACTGTTACTTAAGTGGTGACGTCACAACAACACCCACGAAAGGAAATGTCAGTGTATAACAACTAGTGGAATCAATTCGAACTCCAAAAGAACAAAACACAAGTTTGATTAGTGAAAGAGTGATACTGAAGCGAGATATTGAAAAAATGAAGAAGGACTGTCAGTGTCGAGAGGCCAGCGTGGCCATCAAAGATAAAGGGACCCGCGATGACACACGGTGTCACAATACCGATTCCTCCATTAATAGTGGTCAGTATGAGGGAGCCCGTGCTGATAATGAGGGAACGCAAGTGCCTTCAACACACCATTTGGATGGACTGTGCTACGAAGCGGAACAAAGCTAAGAATTAATAGTTTAAATGGTTAAATGTGCTTTTGTGAGAAGTATGGGTATACAGATATGTATATGTGTGTTTTCTGCCAAGTAGAAAGCATTACCATCAGTGGATATTACAGTATGAAGTGTAGACTATCATATAAAAAAACTTTTCATTTATGGATAAACGTACAATCAAATTCATATCATGGAATATGCGTAGCATTAAGCCTAGGCTTAATGACCTAGAGTTTTATATTCGTAAAATCAATGTTGATGTAATCTGCGTACAAGAACCTTTTGCAGTTGCTACTAACATGGAAATAGCAACTAAACTTAAAGGGCATTGCTCTTATGCAAATAAGCCATGGTGGGTTTGTTGACTTATGTAAAGCTAACACTGCCACATGAACTAGTAAAAAAGTCCGGGAACACCGACGTGCAGTTCCATCATTTAAGAATTAAGACTGCCTCTGGGTTATTTTCATTATATAGTGTGTATGTCAGGAGCTCAAAGTTTCTGACTAGTTCTCTACCCAGTTTCCATAATCAAGAAACATAATGTATGGGATTCACCAGAGTAACAGCAATGGAGGAAGAATTTAAACATTTCGTCAATAGAAGATCAATGACTGTATATGACAAATATAAACATTTGGCATGTGGCAGGTAAGATTATGTAATTGTCAAAGATCCTGCACATGGTAATGTTTGTACTTCACTGGTTCGAGAGTTAGCCAGTGACCACTTTGCAATCCTAACAGAGTATGCTGTAGACAACAGCATAGCTCACAAAGTACCCAGACCTAAAATTACAATCCCACCGGGATTGGAGCATCACTTCAAGGCACGTGTTTATGACTGGTATAGCACTTATGTCGTAACAACTAAATTACTCTCAGGATCTGATAAAAGCTGTCACTGACTACTACACTATTTGAGTCTGCTCAAGAAAACACTCAAAGAGAAAAGGCTCCCAGTCCCTCACCCAACAAAGTGGATAAATGACCCCATCTTAAGTAGAGAGCATAAACGAGTTCAGGAGCCTGCTAATTGTTGTAGGGATGACATGACATCAGAAAATCTTTTACGATACCACATAGCTAATAAAGGTTTCTGAGAATTAAAAGCTCAAATTCGCAGGAAACACTGGGAACAGATTATTAAACACCAAACTTCTGTAGCTGAGGTTTGGAGAAAAATCAACAGGTTGTCAGCTAAAGCCGTCGCCACTCCGCAGTTTCACAGCCTATTGAACAGGCCAACTTGTTATTAGATCTGTGGGCTAGAACCTCTCAGCTGTATTCACTTCCACAGAGAAATTTTAACATTGCCACAGCCTGTTCTGCCACTGACCCCTCCGACTGAGTGGGAATTAAATAATGCACTTCGCAAGGGTAAGGCGACCGCCCCAGGCTTGGGTGGCATTACTTACAGTGTACTTCGACTCATTGCTCAGGCACCAGGTAACCTACTTTGCATTTCTATAGACTAAGCTTATCCCAAGGAATACTTCCAACCTCCTGCACTAAAAGCTATATCGATTCTCCCCAGGACGAAGCACTGCTTTGCAGAGTACTTGACAAATTCTCAGCAAGGCATGCAAACTGTATTTCTCGATCTTAAATCTGCCTTTGATATTACAAACCTTATCCTTGAGCAACTGGCTAGCTTTGGTATTCAAAGTAAACTTTTATCGTGGATCCAAATATATTTATCAAATCGATCAGCTCATGTTCTCTTCAGGGGCACCAGAAGTTCATACTCTAAAATGTTTGTGCTTGGTACACCTCAGGGGGCGTACTTAGCCCAGTGCTATATAAAATTCTAATCCACAGACTATTAAGTAATATGCCGCTTGAGGGCAGTGATTCCATTATTTGTTATGCTGATGATATCTGCATTATATCCTTATCCGAGGATAGAATGCAACAGATTCTTAATCTACCGGCTTCAAAAGCTACTGAGTGCGATTTGATAATCTCAGTTGAAAAAACAAGGCACTCAATATTTTTACCATCCCACTGCCAAACTTTCATGTAGAT
>NW_028234434.1:8817680-8820180 GCF_977035675.1 Penaeus japonicus
TGATCTTTTGACACTGCTTGAGGAACTTTCATTTATTAAATGGGATATTGTGGGACTCTCTGAAGTTAGAAGACTAGGCGAAGAACAGAAATTACCAAATGATGGTCACTTACTATATTGGAGAGGTAAACCCCTGGGGCCGGATTCACTAACGCACTTACCATGATAAATACGCTGGTAACTACATTTATGATGGTAAACAAACCGCATCGGTATTCATGAACAACTTACCATGATAGAATACAATGCTAAATTTACCAGTGGTTGGAGCACTGGTATGTCCACTGGTAACTACAGCAACGATTCTCTCATCTCGCTTTATCTCAGCAAAAAATCAACATTTAAGGCGACACTTTAATTTGCATGTACACTTATTATGATCAGAGTGATGGCAACTGTTCATTTTCATATAAACATGACAAAACTAAATAAAATTCACAGGAAATAAGCGAGAATAATGTTCATGCAGCCTCGTCATAGGCCTACAATAACTGAAAATAATACATGGAATAACATTTTATTTTAATGACATAGTTGAAAAACAGTAAACATATAAGTATATAAATCATTTTTGTGTTTGCATTAATTTACATATAATTATTCATAATCTTATTAATTGAAAAGGTTTGATTGGCATTTCTTTTTGGAAAACGTTGATACAAATAACACCACCATTGCGTGGAGCCATTGCTTCTTTTCTTTTGACTGCAATGTATAAACAAGAAAAATAGTGTGTTTATGAAAACCATTACATTATATATGACCCATAAGATCATGCAATAGAATATGCTTTCAAGGAAATTAATTTCTATAGGAATAATTTAACACAGAAGAAATGTTTATCATTTCTTTCTTAAAACAAAAATATCTCGCTGTTGAATCAGGTTTTGTTTACATGTCACGGGATTGGTCAAAGGGGCCTAAAGTATCATGTAAGGCGCTCGCTGATTGGCGGAATCGATTTACCAGAGTTACCATCAAATTACGGTGATAAAGTCGATTTACCCTTACCAGGCGACTTATCATCGCTTGATAAATCCCACTTTGCCATGACTGGTAAACGCGCTGGTAGTTGACAGCTGGTAAATGCCTTACCATCGTATGTTAGTGAATCCAGCCCCTGGATAGCAAACAAGAAGTAGGAGTAGGTTTCTTAGTTCACAAGCGCCTCGAAAAGAATATTAGGGAATTCCATGGTGTGAACGAAAGAGTAGCCTCTATAACACTGAAACTAAAGAACAGATATAATAATCTAAAAATCATCCAAGTATAAGCTGCTACCGGCAGTCATAATGATGTGGAGATAGAGAGCTTCTGTCGAGATTTACAAGCAGCTACCGATAGAGCAAAAAAACATTTTACCGTGATTATGGGGAATTTAATGCCAAGATAGGAATAAGGGAAGATGGAGAAACCTCAGTTGGGAAACACGGAATAGGCACCAGAAATTATAGAGGGCAAAGGCTAATAGAATTTGCTAAAAAAATATCCAAGTATATGCTCCTACCGGCAGTCATAGTGATGAGGAGATAGAGAGCTTCTATGAAGATGTACAAGCAGCTACCGATAGAGCAAAAACACATTTTACCGTGATTGTGGGGGATTTTAATGCCAAGATAGGAATAAGGGAAGATGGAGAAACCTCGGTTGGGAAACATGAGAAAGGGCAAAGCCTAATAGAATTTGCTGAAGCTCGATCCCTTAAAATTATGAATACATTCTTCGAAAAGAAACCCGGGAAGAAATGGACATGGAAATCACCATCCGGCATTAAAAACGAAATTGACTTCATAATCACCAATAGGCACAACATCGTACAAGACGTACCCATTATCAATAAAGTAAATGTCGGTAGCGACCATAGACTGGTCAGAAGTAGAGTAGAATTACAGCTAAGAAGGGAACGAAATAAGCTCATACAGAAGCCTCTCGTTAATCTAACTAACATTAAGAATAGGACGACGGAATTCAGTATTAACATCTGAAACAAATACTCAGCTCTCGAAGAAGATATTGACATAGACCAAATGAACGACCAATTCAGTGATATATTAAAGGAAGCTGCACTTGAAGTAGGGGGTAAAGACGAAAAAGAAAAAAAAAATCAGTAAGCTTTCGGTAGAGACAAAAAAGCCTATGAAGCAGCATAGGGACATGAAAATAACATCAATCAGACACAAGATAGAATCAGCAGAGCTGACTAAGACGATAAACAAGAAGAAGAAAGAGGATGTACGCAAATTTAACATAAGAAAAATAAATGAAGCTCTGCTTAAGGCAACAAAGAGGAGGCTCGGAATAGAGAAAAAACAAATGTATACAGTAAAGAAACCTAATTGAGAGGTGACATACAATAAAAATGAAATTATCAAAGTAATAGAAGACTTCTATCGCGACTTATACCACTCAAACGAGTAAATAGGGCACTAAAAGGCATGGAAAGAGGAAAAATACCAGAAGGCGGCATCAGTGTAGATCTTATTCAAGATACAGGAGAGAT
>NW_028234434.1:8835180-8837680 GCF_977035675.1 Penaeus japonicus
CGGGGCCATATTTACTTACACTTTGCCTTTCTGTTGATAGAATCACTTCATTGATTCTTTAAGTTGTGCTTGTGTACTGAGTGATTTTGTGGCGGCCTTCCTTGCGTTTATGTCTGGAAGGGAATGAATATAGAGAGAAAGATCGTGAAAAAAATATAAAGTGTAAAAAAGAGAAAAAAAGATATAAAGTGAAAAAAAGAAAGATAGTAAAATGAGAGAGAAAGGCAAAAGAAAACGGGAGAAGGACTGTGGAAAAAAGATAAAAAGATAGTGAAAAACTTTGAAAGATAGTGAAAAGAGGGAAGGATAGTGCAAATGAGAGAAGGAGGGCGAAAAAAAGACAAAGATAGTGAAAAAGCGAGAAAGGTAATAAAAAAAGAGAGAAAGATAGTGAAAAAGAGAAGGGTAGCGAAAAAGAGGAAGGGATAGTGAAAAAGGAAAGAAATATAGTTAAAAAGAGAGAAAGATCATGAAAAAAGAGAGGAAGAGAGTGAAAATGACAGAAAGATATTGAAGAGACATATAGTGAAATAAATAGAGAAATAAAGTAAAAACAAGAGAGAAAAAGGGTAAAAAAAAGAGAAAGATAGTGAAAAAGGGATCTGATAAAAACAAGGAGACATAGAGAAAATAGAGAGAGAGAGATATTAAAATGAAACAAAGATAAATAGTGAAAAAGAGAAAGACATACAAAAGAGGGAGAGAGAGATCATGAAAAAAAAGAGAAAAAAAGACAGTCAGTCAGGATTCCTAGATAACAATTTTTCCTGCAAATGATCATTCATGTTGACTTTTCAGTTTTTAAGAATGAGCTGGTACGCTCGTGCAGAAGCCGAGTATAGCAGAATGAATTATGACTTTATTAGCATTATAAAAATTACTACCTTTGTCACTGTTATCATCCTTCGTGGTATCATCCCTAGCAATTCTAATATCATTATATCATCATTAGTATTATTACTTTCAGTATTATCATATTCATCGTTATTATTATTATCACTATCTTTATTAGTAGTATCAGTATTAGTATTAGTGTTAATATTATCATCATCATTACTTTTATTATCATTATTATTATCATTATCATTATTATTTTATTACAACTAGGATGAAAAAAATAATATTGATAATGATGATTATTATCATTTTTATTAGCATTATGTTTATTATTATCATTTTCATTAGTATTATCATTAATATCATTATCAGTATTATCATTATTATTATCAGTAGTATCATCATTATTATGATTATCAGTATTATCATTATTTTTATTATCAGTATTATCTTCATTATCATCATCTTATTATAACCATTATCATTATCACTATCATTATTATCATTATCACCATCATAGTAATTAACATTATTATCACAGGTATTGCCATCATTGTAATTATTATATTTACCGTCATTACTGTCATCCTCATAATCAGATTCATCTCCATTATCATCATCGTCACCATTGTAATAATTATCATGATTAACGTTGTCGATATGATCATTATTATTATCATTGTTATTATCATCATCACTATCATTGTCAACATTATTACCATCATTACCATTATCATTATCCTCACCTTCAATACCATCACCATCACTATCATTATCATTACTACCATCATCACCAGGTAACAATTAATTCATAAATTGGTAAACCGGTTTGTCACAAGGATTACCCGGTGAGTTACAGGTCGATCACCGAGAGAATTTATGGCTGAGCTGTCCATGCCCCAGGGGCTCAGCTGATTAGATTCCGCTGATGTACCTCTCCAATTAAGCCCTTAATTACATATTCTCTGAAGGCAGAAAACCCGGCGAACAGCAACAGTGGAAAGTAATTTCGTGAACAAAACAAACGCATGAGTATGTTGGTGTTATAACCTTACGGAGAAGAAAAAGGCAAATTCTTTTAGTTTAGATCTTTATTTACCACCCTGCCTAACTGCACAGGTATGGGCAAGCTTTTTGGTACATTGATGTAGAGTCATGACATTGTTGCTAACATTGTATTACAAATTAAGGTAATAACATGATTCTATATAACATATTCTATAGTATATCAACTGTGAATAGACATTTGATAAATGCTGTAATAGGGTATCATATACCGAATTTCGGATATAGCATAAGTATATCTTCTAGTACAGTTGATGTTATGAAATAATTACATAACTCTGCAATTAGAAGGCAAATTTCTTCAAAGTTGGCACGCGAGTACCGTAGACTTTTCCTCTCTCCCGTGGGTTTGAGAGATGGTCTAAGTGCTTTCTACTGTATCGCTTTCTTGATTAGAACTTCTGCCGAGAGCATTAATATGTATTTTTCTTTCTTTCTTCCTTTCTTGCCTATGCTGGTTTTCTTTTTCGTGAATATATGGATTTACTCACGTATATTTGATTTGTATTGTATAATGAATGATATACAGACATACGGAAAAGTATGAGCGTGCGATTATATGCTATGTATATACCGTATACACACATAAACTCACACA
>NW_028234434.1:8860180-8865180 GCF_977035675.1 Penaeus japonicus
CGTGGATAAGAAAATAAATTAGCCCAAGCACAAAATTTACTCGCATAATAGCTTCAGAACATTTTTGATAACATAGCATCGGCAGTCTGCTTCTAATTCAGGATTCATCCGCCGCAACACACGCAGCCTTACCACCCTACCATCCTACCATCCTACCATCCTACCACCCTACCACCCTACCATCCTACCTCCCTCCCACCCTACCACCCTATCATCCTACCATCCTATCATCCTACCACCCTATCATCCTATCACCCTACCATCCAAAAACCGTATCATCCTACCATCTTACCATCCTACCACCCTAACATCCTACCGCCCTATCATCCTACCATCCTACCACCCTAACATCCTACCACCCTACCACCCTACCACCCTACCACCCTACCACCCTACCACCCTATCACCCTACCACCCTACCACCCTACCACCCTACCACCCTACCACCCTACCACCCTACCACCCTATCACCCTACCATCCTACCACCCTACCACCCTACCACCTTACCACCCTACCATCCTACCACCCTATCATCCTACCACCCTACCATCCTCCCACCTTACCACTCTACCATCCTACCACCCTACCATACGCCACTGCCACCATCCAAAGTTGGCCTAAAATAGTGAAATACGTTAGACTACGGTTACCGTGATAGACAACTGTACCTACAACACACTTTCTGAAAAAGATAGTAACTAAAACATCAATAAATTTCGCTAGCAGCCGTGAAACTAATAACATTCTATCCCATCTATCTGCATTCTATCAACTTCAGACGCACCGCTAAGAACAGCAATGTTTTTATTACCTCTACGCGTGACTGTTGGTGAGTTGAAGCTGCTACGTGTGCATGTGCATACATACAGGGGTAGGTATGTACGTACACAGGGGGAGAAAGAAGGGGAACTGGAGAAAGAACCTCAAAGAAGGTGAATTCGGGCGGAGAGAAGGAGGTGTGAGGCAGATCAGCTGATGATGTTGATGATGAAGTGTCTCCGGTTGTCGCGCCATCTTCTGCCGCGAGATTTGAAAAGCAGCGAGACTTGTGGCGTAACGCGATTGCATTGGGCGATCGTATCATAAATATTAAATATGTATTTAATTATTCATCTATTTCTGTTTCTTTTTTCTTCTATTTTTTCCTTTTGTTTTCTTTCTGGTTCTTCCTTATTTTTTATAGAAAAGTCTGTCACCATATTAAATATTATTTTTCTTGTGACGAATACCGAGTATTTTATTAGCTCTATATATCTTTAAGAAATTGACCTCCGATTAGAGAATACAAAGAGAGAGAAAACATTTTTGATATCATATCTACAAAAAAAAAAATTATCATGAACCTGATTTACTTCCAAATTTCTTAGTTATATTTTCTATTGATTACAATATAGTTATTGTTGTCAATGCGCCATATTCACATTCAACAAACAAACAAACAAACACAAACACACACAAAAAAACACACACCTTTCATATTTGTGTGTCACAAATACATCCCACAAAAAAGATAAGAAATTGCACCCCCCGAAACTCTCTTCACAACTCAGACCTCACATAAAAAAATCAAAGGAAAACACACCGAAAAAAAAACTAGAACAGAGAGCAGAAGAAAAAAAACCCGGAGATCCATAAAGCGAATGCAATCCTTCCAGCGGACATGCAATCGCCACGGATGAAAAAGGAGGATGAAGGATTCCGAACTATTTCTCAACCTCGCCGACTCGCCGCCTAGACAGACCCCCAGATTCCCCGCCGTTCCAAGAGCAAATCATTTTCGATTTATTATTAGAATACGGGGACGAATAAGGTAAAAATACGTCTTTTTGGAGAGAGAGAGAGAATAAAAAAAAAGAGGGTATGTATGTATATTAGGGCGATATCAAAGACTTTTTCCCGAAGTCTGATCACAAAGGACGAGCTTAACGGAAAACGCACACAGACATCAAAGTCGTGCCACTCCGTATATTTCTCTTTCGTTTTCTTTTAGTCCTCTTTCCTTTCCTCCTTTCTTGAGTCTATTTTCTTTTTGGGGGGATGGAGGGGGACGGGGACGGGGACGGGGAATATGGAGGGGGAAAGGAGGGAAGCGGGGGGACGGGGAATGAGGGGGGAAAGGGGAGAGACGGAGGGAGTGAAGGGGAGAGAGGAGGGGCGAGAAGACCCGGCCAGAAATTAAGGCCATGATGGGGCGCCAGAAAGCCAATGAGGGGAGTAAGGAACCTGCCAGGAAACTTAATTACATCTCAGCTAGAAGGAAAACGTTGAATCTTCCACAACGTTTTTTTTCTCTTTTTTTCAGGAATAGAGGAAACGGAGGTCAGAGGTCTTGGGTGAAGGGAGTTAGGTGTGGGGTCTAAACAGTCAGGGATCGGGGGGTCACGGGTCAAAGGACTCACAGGTCAAGGGTGAAGAGAGTCAAGGGATTCAGGTGGTCAAAGGTGATGGGAGTCAGGGATCATAGGAGAAGGATGACGTTAGGGATTCAGGGTGAAGGAAATCAGGTGTAATAGGTTGGCGTCAGGGATTCAGGGTGAAGAGAGTCAAGGCGTCAAGAGTCAAGGGTGAAAGAAGTCAGAGAGCATAGTTTCCAGAATGAAGAAAGGTAAAATATTGCGAAGCCAATGATAACGGTGCAAGGTGAAAGGCTTCTGGGTTCAGTGGGTCAGAGGTTGAAGAGGTCACATGAAAATTGGAAGAGGGAGAAGCGGTAATGAATCCGAAAAAAAAATAGGTCAAACAAAAGTCACTACAACAGAGGAAGGGGAGAGAGAGACTTGCATTCATTCATTCAGATCGGTTGAAGCGAAGGATAAAAGAAAATGAATAATTCCGCGGCTGAGGATGCATTATGCAAGACATGTGACCTAAGACCAAAGTACCGAAGCGTTAGATAATTAAGCCATTCCTCTCCGTGAATGATTAATTTCCTGATTGGCTGACATAAGGATGAAGAAAAGGGCTACAGAATGAAATAGTGGGTCAAGGAACGTTAAAACAGTCATGCAGAATGTCGGATGGGAATCAGCCAGGTTATCATGCACATAGCAAATACGAGTGTTCAGATGAGATCCTTCATGATGGGAGGTCATAAAACCCATGAATTGCTGAGGAAACGGTCAAGCAGTTGGTGGCGAGGTCATGCAAAGTTGAAGATGGGATCATGGATGAGCACCACATGCAGGAATCATGCGATAGGTATAGGCCACCGTATAAGGATCGAAGTGGCATAAACGGGTTCCTTTATAGGACTTTGTGAGAGCTTTTAAAGGTCAAGGATAAGCTCGTGGATTACATGATATGGTGATCAGATTGAAATGTAAAAAGACCTAATGAAAAGAGCAAAAAAAAATAATACCACTGCCATGGTAATAATGGTAATGATAATGATATTCCCACCGGTAATAGTATCTATAATCCTCCTGTTAAAATATGGTATTGATTACGACAATTATGATCATAATAAAAATAATCATACTGATCATGATAAAACTAATAATAACATAAGCAGCAGTATTATCAATCACATCAAGAGGATAACAGTAACAATGATGATAATAAAGTTGGTATCTGCAATGAGAAATATCTAATGAAAATACAGATACCTAACTTGTCAAATGAGTATCATAATACAATATAAACAGTACAAAAGTATACATAGCCACGCTCTATGATAAGACTACATAGCTGAGAAAATTTACCATAATTAATTAACCAGCTTGAATATATACAAATTGAAGTTAGAACAATATCAATAAGATCAATAACATTAATTATAATGATAGTAATGAAGATAATGATTATAATAATTATACTAATGATAACATGAATTATAATGATAATCATATAATAATGGTAATGACAACAACAACAATTATCATGATAATACCAATGAGGATAATGATAGTAATAATAATAATGATGATAATGTTAATAATGTTGAAGATGATGATAACAATAACAACAATAGTGATAGTGAATATAATAGTAATGATGATAGTAATAACAATGATAATGATAATAATGTTAGTGATTATAAGAATAACTACAAAAATAATAACGGTAATGATAGTGATGAGGATAATAATGACAATAATATTAATAATAATGCTAATAATGATAACAATAAGAAAAAAAGTATAACAATAATAATCATAATGACTGTAATAATGAGAATAAGAATGACAATAGTAATCACAAAATTAATAATAGATAAAGAGCCTTATAATAATTATAATTACAATGATAATAATAATGATACCATGATAATGATAATGGCATTAATTATAAAAAAAAATGGTAATAACAATAATAGCAATGTTAATAATGATAATAAGAATACTGATGATAATACTGATACTGATAATAATAATGATAATGATGGTGATGATGATGATAAAGATAATGATAATGATAATGATGATGATGATGATGATGACGATAATAATAATAATAAAAATAATAATAATAATAATAATAACAATAATAATAATAATGATGATTGATGATGATGATGATGATGATGATAATGATAGTGATGATGATGATGATGATGATAATGATGATGATGATGATGATGATAATGATGATGATGATGATGATGATGATGATGATGATGATGATGATGATGATGATGATGATGATAATGAGGATGATAATGATGAAGATGATGATGATGATGTGATGATGACGATGATGATGATGAAGATGATAAAAATAATAGCAGGAATACCATTAATAAAAACAAATATATGAGCGCACACATGTGTGTGTGTGTGTGTGTGCACTTGCCTAAATACTAAAAGACAAATTATGTAAATATGTAGTCATATCTCTTTGTCCGATCTCTTTCTCTCTTCGTCCGGCTGGGTCGCAGTGACATTCTAAAAACACACAAGAACAAATGTTGCCACAAAGCTTGCCTGCCAGGTACGAGATCTCCCCCGGTTGACATGCAAGTAGCAGAACAAAGGGTAAGGCCATACACAGGGGTCACCGG
>NW_028234434.1:8897680-8900180 GCF_977035675.1 Penaeus japonicus
GCCCTGCGTCACGCTGGAGCCTTGGGATTAGCATTAGAATTGGTCCGTAAACATCCAATATCCGCGATCGTGCGTGCCAAGGCGCCCGCGGCGTCTGTGTTGTCTCCATGATTGTAAAGCACTAAAACGCCCTTGTTCGTTTCTCTCTATTTTTCCTTTTTCCCTTTTCTTCTTCCACCTTTCTTCACCCCTCTCATTCTCTCCCTCCTTTCCTACTCCCCTTCCTTCCCCTCCTTCTCTCCTTATATCTTCCTCTCCTCCCATCTCTCTCTCATATCTTCTCTCCCTCCTTTATTCCTCCCTTATCTCTCTTCTGTTCCTCTTCCTCACCCACCTTTCTCGACTTTCTCCCTCATCCTCCCTCTCCCTCCCTCTCCCTCCCTCTCCCTCCCTCTTTGCTTCCCGGAAGGAACATTATAGCCACGGAACTTATCCTCAACCATGTCCTGTTTGTGTGAACAAAGGATATGTTCCGTGATAGTCTCGGCTTGCAACTTGATAAGAGCGCGTTGTTGTTGTGATACATTTTTTTGTTTTTTTTTTTCATTGTAGTTGTTGTTTTTTCCCCGTAGGTAGAGATCGTCCCCGCGTGCTCCAATGGCTCGGAAGTGTACTGTGTCGTCCGAGCCGCTCTCACGGTGCGTGGTCCAGCCTGCCCGTGTTGTCAATGAAGGTTAATGGCACATGGAGAAGCGACAGCAAATTCTGCGTACTATTCACTATTATGTGCAAACCTTAGTTCGGAAGTTCGTGTGTATATTTTGAAAAAAAAAAATCTCGAATGATTACTTACAGATTTATGAGTTTGAATAAATGCATTGCCAAAATAAACAAACAGATAGATAAAACAATGAATACGTGGCAAATCAAAATTCAAATGTTATTTGCTTTATAACCCAAGAGTGAAACGATTCTCACATTGCCATGATATCGAAGAGAAACATATTCCAGAATGCCGTCCACAGAATACCGTATTGAAAGGTTACTTACGCTGCACTCGACCACACCTTATAGTGTTTTCTGCATAAGAAATTCAATTTTGTGAAATGTATTGCCCTGAGGAGAATGGCTTCATTCTTAAGATTAATGTCACCGTCTTCAAGAGAATGGGTTTGAAAAGGTTCTCTCATCGCAAAGAATATTAGACCGTAAAAGAATGAGTTTAGACGAAATACTCGAGATGCTCCTTTGAACATGCTCGTATCATGATGCCGTCAACGAAAATTGCGATATCACAAATAAGACCACTTGATTACACGAGAGGTTTTTCTGGTACTAGCTATAAAGGCTGGCCTGTGTTCTACGAAGGATATTTTGCGAGAAAGTCACTTAGGTGAATGAGTGATAAACATCCTTTGTGGAAGCTCTCTTCAACTCAGCCACTTTTTTTCTGGGTTTAACTTGACAACGAGAATATCCTCCGAAAGGAGTTGATGTTTTTAAGAGATTTAAAAAGCTGATCTATAATGCAGATTGTTGTGTGCGCGCGCGGGTGTGTGTGTGTGTGTGTGTGTGTGTGTGTTATTCTATATATACACACACAGCCATATTTAGAGACAAATTGTTTAGAAAGGAAAATAATGCAGAGACATTTCATTGAGGAAAAAAAGGCTGAATGCGGCTCCTCCTTAGTCTTGCCTCGGGCGACACTGAGGGAAAAGCCGGAGGCTGAGGCGGCAATCAAATAGAATTATCGCTGAATGAAACGGCTCATTCGAGCATTATCTCCGTAAATGGCAAACGCTTCAAGATTTCAGAATTTTGCCAGTGGAAGCTCCTGAGTGCCTCTGGAGGTCGAAAATCCCTTTGGAGGTCGAGAGTCCCTTTGGAGGTCGAGAATCCCTTTGGAGGTCGAGAGTCCCTTTGGAGGTCGAGAGTCCCTTTGGAGGTCGAGAGTCCCTTTGGAGGTCGAGAGTCCCTTTGGAGGTCGAGAGTCCCTTTGGAGGTCGAGAGTCCCTTTGGAGGTCGAGAGTCCCTTTGGAGGTCGAGAATCCCTTTGGAGGTCGAGAGTCCCTTTGGAGGTCGAGAGTCCCTTTGGAGGTCGAGAATCCCTTTGGAGGTCGAGAGTCCCTTTGGAGGTCGAGAATCCCTTTGGAGGTCGAGAATCCCTTTGGAGGTCGAGAGTCCCTTTGGAGGTCGAGAATCCCTTTGGAGGTCGAGAGTCCCTTTGGAGGTCGAGAGTCCCTTTGGAGGTCGAGAATCCCTTTGGAGGTCGAGAATCCCTTTGGAGGTCGAGAGTCCCTTTGGAGGTCGAGAATCCCTTTGGAGGTCGAGAGTCCCTTTGAAGGTCGAGAATCCCTTTGAAGGTCGAGAATCCCTTTGGAGGTCGAGAGTCCCTTTGGAGGTCGAGAGTCCCTTTGAAGGTCGAGAATCCCTTTGGAGGTCGAGAGTCCCTTTGGAGGTCGAGAGTCCCTTTGGAGGTCGAGAGTCCCTTTGGAGGTCGAGAATCCCTTTGGAGGTCGAGAGTCCCTTTGGAGGTCGAGAGTCCCTTTGGAGGTCG
>NW_028234434.1:8907680-8910180 GCF_977035675.1 Penaeus japonicus
TCCACAGACTAGTGTTGATTTATTTTCTAAATTATCAGAAACTCAAATGTTGGTCTTCGTTGCTGCGATGGATGTATTTGTATCAGTCGTTCGAATGCCACTTTTACTGACTCGTTTTATGATAATAGTGTTTATGTACTGCATTTCATCAACTCTTTCAGTGAGTTCTGGCCATTTCGATGATTAAAGAAAATTCATTCCAACAAATGCAGAAATAATGCATATGTAAATGAATTTACATTACAAATCACGAGATGTAATTGTCGCATTTCGATTTGAGCAAAAGGGCGTTCATTAAGACCATTGCCTTGTGAAGTTGTGTGTTTTCATTTAGTTTTTTTCTTTATTACATTTGTTGACGGTTGTTCGGTCCGTGATAATACGCGTTGTAGTTTTCATACGCGCTTCCCCTGACTCAAGTCTCCAATTCCCTTTAAAAGGGCGAATCATCTCTGCCTCATGACGCCAGTCGGATTTTGTTCCATGCCCGTAAAGACTGACGCGTTCCTTGTTGCAATACATAGCCTAACTGCGTTTTCCTTTTAGACTCCTGTGTTGCTAGTCGTCATCGGGAAGGATCTTGTCGATTTCTGTTCCAGGATGCGTCTCTTGTTTAGGATCTCTTGGCCAGTGGGTTGCCAGACTTATGCTGACCGGTTTCAGTGCCACTCATTTGAATCTCCCGGGTACTTGTTGCCGCCTAATGGCAACAGCAGGTTCTGGCCAGGTACTTCGGGCGATGTAAGCAGCGTAGTAATGTGTTGTTGAGGGTAATAGTGATAATGATGATGATAATAATGACAATGCTAATTATAAATAAATCTGACAAGAAAACAAGAACAACTGTAACAATGATAATAAAAGTGAAATATTAACATCAATAACAAGAACTTCATCGGTAACAATTACAATAATAAGCGTCGCCATAGTTTTGTTTGACAACTCGAGAAAGGCTGAAGGCTGCAAATACGATTTAAACTTTCAATCAGATTATGTATGAAGAAAACTTCAATATCATCATATTCGCAGTACCAGTGAGAAATGATTAAACATTAAACATATACACATATATAAGCAATTAGCCAAATATCTAGACCTAGAGATGCCAAGGGGTCAGTCGATTTTTAGGAGTTGTCAGACTTTCAAAAAGCTTTTGAAGATTTAAGGTCCGCCCTTGTGTCTGTACTAGTTCTACGTAACCCTGATTGCAACCGCACTTTCGTAATTCATGTTGATGCTTCTAAGGTCACTATTGGTTCATGTCTCATGCAGAGAGATTCTGAAGGTGTTCCATATGCTATAGCCTATTTCAGTAGGATATGAGAGGCGCTGAAGTTCGCTACAGCGCCACTGATAGCGAAGCATACGCAGTGGTTGAGTCAGTCAGGACTTTTAATCCATATGTATATAGGAAGAAGTTTATCATATATACAGATCACAAGCCACTCACGTATGTATTTTCAAGGAAAACAAAGAGTAAACAGATGTCCAGATGGAATGATGACCTGCAACACTATGACTATGAAATAAAATATCGTCAAGGGGCAGTTCACCACGACCCTGATATGGTTTCAAGGGCAGCCATTGCAACTGTTGCGGCAACCGGTCAACTCGAACCTAAAGATCGAGAGAGTCTTCGTGCAGAGCAAGAAGAAGACCCCGTATGGGCTAAGGTCATTAGATATCTAGAGGAAGGATCACTGACAACAGTAAAGTTACCAGTTTTAATTCCGGAATTTGAAGTAGCTAACGGTGTACTTTATCACCTGAGGGAAATGCCAGGCCGTATTCTTCGTCGTGTTGTTGTGTCTCGGCATCTGAGAAGATCTGCCATGCGACCTGCTCATGCATCACCGCTTTCTGCTCACCCTGGAGTTTTCAGGACTTTTGATAAAGCTAAATAGTTATTCTTCTTCCAGAATATGCTTGCTTACACTAAGTAGTATGCCAAGGAATGTGAATAATGTCAACACAGAAAGCCATGCTTCTAAGAAGACACCACTTGCATTTGCTCCAGTCGTATCCAGACTATCCAGAGTTTCTACAGACCTTATTACTTAACCTTCTACACCAGCAGGAAATACATATATGCCCGTTCTTGTTGATCCTATATCTCGCTTTGTAGAATTAATTCCATTGTTGAACAAAAGGCCAATGACCATCACTCAAGCAATCATTGATAATTTCATAACTGCAACTTGATGGAGGAGATGATTCACTTGCAACTGTTTTAGAGAAACTTCATGTCACATTTAAGTTAACTGTGCCATACATTCCACAAAGTAATGGCATTGTTGAAAGAACAAACCGGGTAGTAAAAGCAGCTTCATTACTGGGATGAAGTATCGCCTCAGGTGAGATTTGCTTTGAACACCTCAATTCATCGTTCTATTATGGATCAGCCTATACATCTCTTCCTTGGTCATCAGGTTGACTTTCCAATCGGTCTCACGGAAAGGCCAGTCTATGACGAAACTGAACCATCTATTCTCAGAGAGCG
>NW_028234434.1:8932680-8937680 GCF_977035675.1 Penaeus japonicus
TATGTGTGTGTGTGTGTGTGTGTGTGTATGTGTGTGTGTGTGTGTGTGCATGTATGTGTATATATATATATATGTATATATATATATATGTATATATATATGTATATATATATATATATATATATATATATATATATATATATATATATATATATATATATATATATGTATGTGTATATATATATGTATATCCCAGTATCATTTCCTCGATGCTAGACAGCGCCTTAAAGAAGTGAAGAACGAGAAGACGAATCATCGCGCAGGAGATGGTGACGTGAATCCGCTGCCAACTTGAGTCGCAAATAGGTCCCCAGGTCCGGTCTCAGAAATTGCCTTTTTTACAATGCTATGACTATGGCAGCCACGATCGTACCCATGTCGTGATAGTGGCTGTTAGATCACAAAGGGTTAAAGCATCTTTTATTCCTAAGGAAGAAGAGTATCTCCGCGACTGCACTAGCAATTAGCCGTCCGCCTTTCATCAATCTCTTGTAGCCTTTTGTTTTAATCCTTTTCTCATTTCCTAAGAAGTGGAGATTTTCCTTTCTCCCCCCAGCCAGTAGGTGATTTTTCTTTTTCTTTTTTTTTTAACCTTTCTCTTTGCTCAACCAGTTGCGGACGTGTCGCATGACATATATACCATATATATCTTTATATATTTGGCCTGACAACGGGTAGCTTCGCGGAAATGCCAACAATCATCGTGGTATATTTGATGATAGGAGTAAGTGAATTGCTATGTTTTTTTCTTACATTATGAGAATTAACTCATTAAGTTTAGTAACTGATGATACCAATTACAATCATAATTAATAAAGCTGTCGTAACGTTCACCAAAATAGGTTTAGTTTTATTTTAGCTTTAACTAGCACTATTCTCTCCAAGCACCAGCAGGAAAGAAAGTCTGAAGAGCGACCTTCCATGGTCTCTACCAAGTGTAGCTCCCTCTGTCTGAAATAACAGCCATCTGAAATAGTTCCCAAGACGGGCACTGGCGCCCATCTTGGGCACCAGTCAAGAAACTATCCGCGTTAGGAACGGGTTTGATTACAGTTGCAATTTAATTTCTCAGTGTGTTTGTAACATGATTCCTATTATGCTAATGTCTTTCCTCGCAAAATAAGTATGAAAAAAGGTTGATTGCATATGCTAGTCCATGCAAATTCATGTAACACATGACAAAAAACACACATTCCCGAGTCAGAATCTCGAGTTGTTGCAAAAGTCTGCTTGTGTTAATGAAACTTTCAACAACCATGAAGTGTACATACGAGGAAGAATAAGAATCAAAGAATGCAATACATAACAATACATTATGGTTATTACTACGTAGTGGCCAATATTGCCGATTCATGCCTAGAAGTAAAGACATTAGCAACAAAAATGTATTGTAATCCTTTCTAACTCTGACTAGCAACTGATTACCCGATAAAGATTTCATCAGTACATATCCTTTCTTAAGAAATTGAAAGCAGACGGCTTGCAACTCGAAGCAATTCATTTTTCTTTTTTATAACTGTTACCCCTTTCTGTCGTTATCAACATCGACCACACCCTACGTATCTTCCATAGAATATAAAACAATTATCAATTTCTGTAGTTTTGACAAGGGAACAATACCCCAGAACTCCCAGTCATATAACGGTTAGGATACAAAAGAAAATTGAATTCATGCAACTTCATAACGTTACGAAGAATGCGACTTAATGATTAAGCGCAGCGTACCTGACTTCAGGACCTCCGGGAGAACACAAAGAAAACGGGCGAGAACCAAATGGAAAAAAACGAACAGTACGGTTTCGTCGGAGGCTGACTTTCAAGCGCTGTTTGATTTACCTCGGAGTTTGGGGAGAAGTGTGTCTGATTCAATATCTAGGCTTGAATTTTTCATGAATCAGAGAGTAGAAGAAATAATTCGTCTGGTTATCGGTTTTGTTGTCTACGCTTCTTCTTTTATCGGGTTTTGTCACACTAACATCTTGGCCATCCTATTGAACTCAAATACACACACGCACACACATACACACACACTCGCACACACACACACACACATACACACACACATACACACGTGCACGTACACACACACACACACACACACACACACACACACACACACACACAGACACACACACATATAGAGATTGAGAGAGAGAGAGAGAGAGAGAGAACAGAGAGAGAGAGAGAGAGAGAGATAGAGAGAGAGAGAGAGAGAACAGAGAGAGAGAGAGAGAGAGAGAGAGAGTGAAACAGAGAGAGAGAGAGAACAGAGAGAGAGAGAGAGTGAAATGGAGGAGCTCTATGCCGTTGTACCTTTCCTCACTCTAGCCTCAGGCCCCCTCCCCACCCCCTCCCCCTCCCCCTCCCCCCCCACAAAATCGACACCGATCATGAGGGGATGTTGGACAGAACTGGATCAAGTTTGCTTAGACCTTGAGCACTATTTACACAAAGTTATGAAAGCACACACAACTTGGCCGGAACCTGATGTCGAGTTTTGTCTTTAAGTGATTGAGAGAAGCACAAACTGCGGAGACATTTGCGTAGTCGGGTCAGTGATCAAGAAAAAGGGTTGCTTCCACTGCAGCAGAATTTCTTGTATAAATGAATAATAAATCAAGTAAAATAAGTAATAAGATTAATCAGTCGACATAAATGATGCTGATTCAGAATGTGGAAATTCAGGTTGTGTCAGGAACAGAAATCTTGGGGATTATTCAGTAATTTTGATGTGCTTGTTATAATAATTAGCATAGGAACGGGTGTGCTAAATTCACAGTATATTCTATATTTGTGCAAAACCTTTATGACAAATGTTTTCGAGGAAATACATATTCATATTGTACGTTTACTGTATTATATAATTTATGCAGAAATAAACACATGTATTTCAGCTCTTTGTCCCTCCCAAATGCAATCAATTACATTATACATTTACATATTCATAACCGGACTATCAAATTGACTTCAAATAGCATTATACGCAGTTAAATACACCCACAGACTAAACACAACAAAATCACACTCACATAAACACACGCCCAAGCAAATATGTACATCACAAAAGAATCCGATACAAAATCACACATAACGCCAATTGTAAGTACAGACAAACACACACACACATAAATATGTCAGACAAACACTGACACATTACTCAAACGAATATATACGCAATATGGACACAAAAGCGAGTCCGTATACACGAAAGCCTACAATTACATTAAGATGCTAGTCTGTATAATGTACATTAAATTCCGGATTAAAAGATTCAGTTTCTGTTCAATTCCCTAGAAAATATGTATTAATAAATATATAGACGTACTTACCTATGATAATGTATATGTACATATGTATATATATATATATATATATATATATATATATATATATATATATATATATATGCATATATATATTTATATATATACATATATAAATAAATGAATAAATAAATTAATATATAATTAATATAATATAAAATTTATATATATAATATATAATATATATATATATATATATATATATATATATAATATATAATATACATATATATATATAAATATATATATATATATATATATATATATATATATATATATATATATGTATATATGTGTGTGTGTGTGTGTGTGTTGTGTGTGTGTGTGTGTGTGTGTGTGTGTGTGTGTGTGTGTGTGTGTATGTGTGTGTGTGTGTGTGTGTGTGTGTGTGTATGTGTATGTGTGTGTGTGTGTATGTGTGTGTGTGTGTGTTTGAAGCTAATCATTTCATAAAGGTTGCAGGTGAATGTGATGTTAGAAAATGTTGTATTATATGCTTTGGTCTTTTAAAGATCTTTAAAATCTTTTTAAAGAGATGCCTCCGGAAGCTGACCGGTAAAGGAGATATCGGGAATCGCTGCTTAGTTTGTGAAGACGACTGTTCCTTCAGATCTTCCACGGTGTCCTGGCGCTGTCCTAGGGGAAGGGCCGAACCTTCGTGACCTTAGGAAATGGCTATTTCCTTTCACTCAGTTTCAGCCCACTTTTGAGACTTTCTTATAGTATTTGATAAAGCTCCAACTTTCTTTTAAAAATTATAATTCCCTATCCTTGGCTACCGGAGCAAATCTGAAAAATTGGCGTGCGTAAGTGGATAGCCTGGAAAGTTATACCATTCTATCATAGGATAACCCTATAATAGGCTTGAACTTTGTTTCTTTGGGAAACTGCACATTTTCATATTAATCATCGCTTTTGCAATAGACATAAAGATACACACAAAAAATGAACAAAAACATATTTCCACCACACAAGCATATTCTCACGCACAGACAAACCCACGCCCACAAAGGACTAAAGACTGGCACACTAAATATAGTACTTACCCAAGATCCACACTTACCAGAAATATTAAAGAGATGATACATGGATAGCAACAGCCACACATTCCTCAGAGACAAATAGACAAAGAAACGCAGTTATTTTGAACGGTTAATGTACGGAATCCACTACCAGAATGCTTTAGATTATATGAACATATTTGCAATGTATGATCTGCAAGTGTTCTTTGTGCGTGCGATGGTGTACAAATGCATGCGATTTTGATATGCAATTTGCAGTAATATGTATATGATATATTCACTGCATGCAGTTATACATGTCCTCTTTTCATAAAAGGTGCAATTGGATTTGCATTCATGCTTACGTATAGACAATGGCTAAGTGTATATCATAGGACAGTAAAGGATACTTTGTTTCAGTCCTTTAATCTAAAAGCATAAACACACTTGACAATGCAAATACTTCCAAATGATTGACTTAACAACAACACACATTATTTCCTTGTATATCTTAAATCTACATAAACATGAATAATCTTAAACATATTTCAAAGATTAAAAAAGAAAAGAAAAAAAAACTGAAACATAATAACGTAATGGTCGCTTTGCCCCGAAGGTGGAATGTAAGACGATATCAGCTGACCAAGGAAGAGAGGTATAACGCAACTTGAAAACA
>NW_028234434.1:8990394-8997796 GCF_977035675.1 Penaeus japonicus
TTATACATATATAACCATTTGCAACCCCCGACCCCGCCCCCGAAATTGACGCATGCACCAGACCCTCCCCTCTCTCTTTCTGTCTCTGTCTCTCTCTCTCTCTCTCTCTTTCTCTCTCTCCCTCTGTCTGGCTCCCTCTCTTCTTTCTCTCTCTTTGTCTCTGTCTCTCTTTTTCTCTTTCTCTCTCTGTCTGGCTCTTTCTTTCTCTCTCTGTCTGTCTGTCTGTTTTCCTCTCTCTCTCTCTTTCTCTCTCTGTCTGACTCTTTCCTTCTTTCTCTTTCTCTTACTTTTTTATTGTCATCCTCTTTCCTATACTGGAATTCCTCGGATTCCTTATTGTTTTTTTTTCCCGACTCTTCACAACCTCTTTCTTCTTTCTCCTTCTTGTTTTTCCCCATTTTTTTTTTTTCCCTTTCTCTTTTCCCCATTTTTTTCTCCTCCTCTTTTTCATCTTTCCATTTCTTCTGTATTCGCCTTCTCATCCTCCCCCCCCCCTCATTAAGAGCTGGATCCATGGAAATTCTGCGGATTTTGAGGATTAAGATGTCATCAGTACTTGCGCGTCTCTGCAAGGTTCACATGCGTTGCAATTGATACACGTTGCAGTAGATATTTGTAGAGGCGAAATAATATATTATTCAGGGATCATTAGGCGTGAGGCAGATTTCAAAAATTAATCACACATTAATCTTCGCGGGATAAATTGCATGATAAATCAGCTGCTGATAAATAATTTTCCTTGTCAATTGCAGACATGATTATGATTCTTGTTGGCGGATTACATGATTTTTTATTCAAAATATATTTCTGCAATTAAGGTATATAATTCCGCCAAAGTGATTTATATCTAATGGAAAGTGTCTCTATCATCTAAAGTAACATGCATAAGCTACTAAAGGTATTCATGCTAAACATATAAGTCTAATTTCACAACATTGCAATATTATTAATTTTTACTGATGCACAATCTCATGAGAAACAGGGCGGACTCGATACCTATTTCTCCGCCGACGCCAGGGAAGCGTCTGGCATCAGAATGTCACAGCGGTCCATGTCACGCAAGCTTCGTTGGCGTTGTCATTTCAGCTTTAAGAAACGCTTCTAATAGTCCGTTTTGAAGTAGCTTTCGCATGCAGGGAGGCTGATCATTGTTAACTCACACGGTCGCGAGTTCACGGAGATTCAGCCGGGCACTGATGAATTACCTTTGTTAGAAATAGGGAGACAGAAGATGTGGAAACTGTAGAATGACAGAAAAGTTAGACAGAGGTATATCCTAGCATGTCGAAAGAAGCATGGTCACTTTAATGGGGCCAAGCGGGAATGGTGCTTTAAATAAATAATGCCCAAATGCCGGGAATCCTAAGCACTTTTTGCCCCGTTTTTTTTACATTTACTTTACTTTTCCTCACCAGGATAACTCTGCTGTTTTGAGCCAGTTAGGTGATTTTTAGAGCCTTCATATGATTATCCTTGACACATGGGTACGATTCACCTCTCGAACTGAGCTAAAAAAAGAGAAAAAAGAAAAGAAATAAAGAAAGAAAAAAAAGAAAAAAAAGAAAAAAGAATAGAAAAGAAAAGAGAAGAAAAAAAAAGATAAGAAAGAAAAAAAGAAAGAAAGAAAGAAAAAATAATAATAATAAAAAAAATATACAGTATATATATACATATATATATATATATATATATATATATATATATATATATATATATATATATATATATATATATATATATATACATCTATTCACTACCAAACCAAAAGACCGATTTACTTCATATTGTAAATGTAGCCTTTCCTTAAGAAATCGTAAGAATTGTACATACAAACAAACGAATCATTATTGTTATCATTATTATTGTTCTTAACACCATGATTATCATTGTCATAATTATCATCTCTATTATCATTATTATCATGAACATTATAGTTATGATGATAGGAATTGTGATATTGATGATAGTAAATGAAATAACAATAATAGGGATGAGGACGAAAAGAAAGAAGGAGGAGGAGAAGGTGGAGGAAGACAAGGAGGATGAGGATGAGGAAAAGATGGAGAGGATGAGGAAGAGAAAGAAGAAGGGGAAGAAGAAGAGGAAGAAGAAAAGGAAGAAGGAAGAGGAGGAGAGGGATGGAGGAGGAGGAAGAGGAGGAGGAGGAAGAAGAAGAGAAAGAAGAAGAGGAGGAAAAGGAGGAGGAAAAGAAGATGAAATTATAAAAAAAAATTTTAATGATAATAGTAGTAGTAGTGATATCAATGGTAATAATAATGATGTTGATGAAAATAGTAATAATGATATTAATAATAATGATAATAACAGTAACGATGATGATGATGATAATAAGAATGACAATTGTAATGATGAAAATGATAGTGAGGACATTAACGATAATAATAATAATAGAGAAAATAGTAATAATGATAAGGAGAAGCAGAGGAGGAGAATTGAAGAAAAAGAAGAAGAAGGAGAAGAAGGTGAAGGTGAAGAGGAATAAGAACAAAAGAAAAGAAAAAGCGAAAAGAAAAAGACGATTAGGAGGAGATAATCAAAGAAGAAGAAGAAGAAGAAAGATAATTCAGATCGAAGACGAAAAGTCATTTTAAGCTAAGATATATAAAAAAGGAATTTAATAGGATTTAGTATCTTTTAATTGCCACAAAAGAAAGAACTAATAGAAAAAAACTGTCACGTAACCTTTTAGATGTCGTGGATGCTAATGTGAAATGATTATCAAGGTTTATAATTGTGGTGGGGCCAAATTGACCTTGAAGTATTAGCCAAACAGATAAAAGGATGTAAGTCAGGTGTACTACTAAAAATATACTAAAAACAATTTGGCAAAACGAAACGAGACGGGGGCCAAAACGTGAATGCTTTTGACGGTTAAAGCCATATTATTTCGGGCGCTTTAATGTGCTGGCCTCTTCGACGTGGTGCACATTGACTTGACTATCAAATCAAATTCCGCTGGACGAGTGTTTATTAAGATATGAGTTTTTTTTTTCAGGTACTTCATGTTCAATGCGTTCTTCCTTTAGAGTATATTATATTTAATATATATATATATATATATATATTATATATATATATATATATATATATGTATTATATATATATACGATATATGTATATAATAAATATATATAAAGGGGTATATATATATATATATATATTTATAATAAATATATAGATATAATATATACATACATATATACATAATAGAGAAGTTTCGATTAATAAAAGTCAGCCACAGCTAGGTCAATTTTAGGTAAGCTTATACCAAAAACTGGTCGTCGATCGACAGCATAACATATTCTCTCTCTCACTCTCTCTCTCTCTCGCCTGATCTCTCTCACTTTCTCTCAAAATTATTATATATATATATATATTAGTATATAATATATAATATATATATATACATATATCTACATATATATTATATATATATATATATATATATATATAATAATATATATATATATATATACAGTATATATATATAATATATATATATATATAAATATATATATATTATATATATATAGACACACACACAAACGTATATATACATATATATATATATATTATTATAGATATATATATATATATTATATATGTAATATATATATATAAGTAAATATATATATATATATCTATATATATATATTTATATATATATATATATATATTATATATATAAATAAATATAATATATATATATATAACACACGTGGCATATATAATATATATATATATATAATATATATATATAGATATTATATATATATATAACTATAAACAATGTAGTAGTATATGTAAATATATATAAATATACATACATTATATATAAATATATATAATCTATATATATATATAATATATATAATTTAAATATATATATATAAATGTATATGTATATATATATAGATAATATCTATATATATATAAATATATAGATATATATATATATATATATATAGAGAGAGAGATATGGAGAGAGAGAGAGAGAGAGAGAGAGAAAAAAAAGAGAGAGAGAGAAGAAAGAGAGAGTGAGAGTGAGAGAGAGAGTGTGTGTGAGTGAGTGAGAGAGAAAGAGAGGAGAGACAAAAATATTGTATATCATATATATATATATATATATATATATATATATCAACATATATATATAATATATAAGTATATCTATATATATATATCTATATATATATTATATATATATATATAAATATAATAACCTTTAGTCTATGGAAACCAACTATAGAGACGATATTAGCATTGATAATTTGAAAGGGCATGAAACAAGCCATGGAAATTCGGGGTGAACATCGAAAATTCCGCTTTGGCATTGATTGATATGAATTTATATATCACTGATAATGACTTCCTAGAAGCGCTCCTTATTTGGCGAGTGATGTCAAAGCATTTCATGAGAACTTGTGGTGCATTCACCGAAAGCAGTTGCCATGTCAGTAGCAAGTCCTCAGGATAATGCCACGTTCTGTTACTTGCTTGAATAGAGAGGAGTAGAGACCATTCCACATCTAATCATTATAATTGTGACCGAGACACATTGAATTAGAAGTTTCGATTTGTTTTGGCAAAACACTCTATAAAACACACGACACACAAGCCCTCTATAGACCAACACCACCATCCCCACCACAGGAGTCCTTCCTCACACTCACTCAACCCCCCCCCCCTCCCACGACAAACCCACACACAGACACCTTTACTCTAACACAACACATACCACACATCACATACACACACACAGCTCCTCTACACACACACGGCACGGCACCATACATACATTCCAACACACACACGACACAACTACACACACACACACACACACAACGAGAGACACACACACAACTCCACACATTCCACCACACATATATATATAGCATTCCCATCCACCCCTCACCCCTCTCTAATATATATATATATATATATATATATATATATATATATATAGCGCGTAATGCGTAAATTACACACAACACACATATATATATATATATTTATATGAACCTAGATATAGTGAGTGATATTATATATATTTATATAATATATATATATATGTATAGTATATGTAATTATATATATAATGTATATGTATATAATAGCAATAAATAATAAATAAATAATATATATTATATATACCGTACATCCTCGATATAATAACGACCCCGCTTATATATATATATATATATACTATATACATTATGTAAATACTCTATATATATATATAGATATATATATATTTAGATATATATATATATAATATATAATTATATATATACATATTAACCTATATTGTATGTATAATTTGTATATAATATATATATTATGAAAATATCATACACAAAAATCAAGCTTATATATATACATACATACATACATATATAAATATATATACATATAGGGATTTAATAACCACTAAAGAACTAAACATAAACAGACAACATCAATAACTACCCTCCCTAATAATTAGCTCACCTTCGCCACTCTCCTTTCATTGTACCTAGCCTGTCGTATTCCCTATCAGAAACAATAGAACTCGAAATTATATATATTCGATCATATATATAGATATATATATATATGATAATGAATATGATATACTCAATCACATAATGAGCATCAAATAAAACTACAACAATTCAGTCGAGAGAACTATCCAATAGAACCCATCCCGTACCTAGTACCCTACGCATCCATATTATGCCACACTACCTATACCTATATATATATAATAAAATATATAATATCCATATATAGATATATATATATATAAATATATATATATCATAATATATATAAATATATATAATACATATATACATCCATATCTTATATATATAATATATATTTATATATATATAAATATATATATAGATATATATATATAATTATATATATACAAACATATATTTCAATCAGTAAAGTTTCCCTGGTTGACACATTATAAAATGACATAGAAAAAATAGAAATGAAAACGCTCCATCATTATGATTGAAAACATAAATATACAATATTCTTTTTGCAGTTGGCGGCATAAACTTGCAGCTTATCAGAGCGTATTGTTAAAAAAAAGGGCAAGTGTACATATTTTCAATCTTTGCCAAATACTGTCACAAAATATTTCACGCTTCAGGGTTTTGAGAATGTATCCATAAATTCAAAATATATATATAAATAGATAAAAAAGGAAAGGGGGAAAAAACAAAACAAACAAACACGAAAACCCCTTTCCGAGTGTTTAGATCTTAGAACATCAAATGAAATCCACCTGGAATTATACATTGTGCGGATTCATGAAGTCTCCGTAAGAGCTATATTAAGTAGCAAGAAAAAAAAAACAACGGGGGAGTCTATCGGGACGAGGGACCAGATCAGACCAAGGATAAAAACGTACGACTTCTGAAACAACAAACGATGAAGTCACGACTCTGTTTTATGGTCGTTGCAGCACAGGGTCGTAAAATATCTGCTTCGCGAGGCTCAAACTTTTATGGTGATTTATGTGAGGAATTTTTCCCTTGTTCAGATGAAATATTGCTTGTTGCGCAAATTGTCCACTCGGCAAATAATCATAGACAGTTGTTGAATGCTTTTTCAGGAACCTTAGTGATAGCAAAGTGCCTCTAACAGTCTAGGAACAAAGTTAATATTGTAATTAATTCCATTTCGTTTATATATATATACAATAGGTCTCTCTCCTCTCTCATACTATATATATATATATATATATATATATATATATATATATATATATATATGTATATAATGTATATATATATATATAAAAATAATTATATATATATATATATATATATAATATATATACTCTTATATACACATACATACATACACATACACCCATACACACATACCAAAAAAAAAATGAAAAGAAAATAAGACACAAACACATACTACCACACAAAAAAATCACAACACACACACACAAACACACACTCACACACACACACTCACACACACACACACACACAACACATTTATAATATTATATATATATATATATATATATATATATATATATATATATATATATACACACCACACACGACACACACACACATATATATAGAATATATATATATATATATATATATATATATATATATATATAACATATATATATATATATATAAATATATATGTATATATAAAGATATAGGTATATATATGTATATATATATATTATAAATAAATATATACATATACATATATATAATATATATATGATATATAGAACATATCTATATATACATATATATATAAGAGATATATATATTGATATATATATATATAAGATGAGAATATGCGATATATAATGCATATATATCTATATGCATATATATATAAA
>NW_028234434.1:8997896-9012749 GCF_977035675.1 Penaeus japonicus
TATGTTATTACTTCTATATTTATATATATATATATATATATATATATATATATATATATATATATATATATAATATATTATAATATATATATTATATATATATAATGTATGTATATATATATGTATGCATGCTGTATGTGTATATGTATGTATATACTGTGTATGTATATATATATTTATATATATATATATATTATATATATATAATTATAAATATGTAAAATATTATATATATATATATATATATTCATTTATTTAATATTCATATACATACACACACACAACACCACACACACACAACAAAAACGCACACACACACACACACACACACACACACACACACATATATTTTATATATATTTTATATATATATATATATATAATATATATATATTATATGTTTATATATATATATATACATATATATTATATATAAAATATATATATAATATATATATGTCAAAATTATATATATAATATATAATCAGTGCCCCAGTCCATGTACTTTATCTGCTTTCGCACACAAGGAATACCGTGAACCCATTTGTTTTCTGCGGCCAACTTTGTCTAACATATAAATTTGCATTTTTGATGAAAGGATTATGTCCCAATTAAACCCACTTGACAGCCGCATTTCGCTCCCGAATGTGCCGGGAAATGAGCGCGATTGGCGGAAATGAGCGCCGTGTGCCAGATGGGGTCGCGAATTCAGCGGAGGCGGTTGGGCCTCACGCGCCTCCGCCGGCCGTGCCCGCGACTCCGTTCGTGGCTTTCTGGCTGTGGCGAAGGGAATTGTGGCTGAGGTTGTGAGGGCTGTCGTGGGTGTCGGGATGACTGTGGATGTTGTGGTGACGACTGCAGTTGCTGTAGTGAATAATGTGGTTGTTGTAGTGATGACTGTTGTTGTTTTAATAATGACTGTGGTTGCTGTAATGATGACTGTGATAGTTGTAGAGATGACTTACTGACGCCACGGCTGAGTCTCTTCGAGACATCTCGCCCTAAGTCAGCAGTCTGCCTCCTTGGCCTCTTGGCGCTCCGTTGCTATTTGTGTATTTCTTTTTCCTCAGGAAACCAAGCAAACCTTGGGCTGGGCCTTCAATGTTCCTCTGTAGTCGTATGTGTCTTGATTATAAGTGAGAACTCAACCGCCGAGGTGAGAGGAAGGGAGGTTAGGAGAAGAGAAATGGGAGAGAGGGAGATAGAGAAAAAAACAGGGAGCGAAAGATGCAAAAAAGAGGGGAGAGAAGGAAGAGAGAGAGGGATCTATATAGGTATAGAGAGAAAGAGGCGAGAGAGACGAGGAGCGAGGCGGAGTTAGGGGAGAGGAGGGGAGAGAGGGGGTGAGAGAAATGAGGAGAATGGAGAGAGAGAGCGATAGAGAGAAAGAGAGAGTCCCGAGGAGACAGAGGGAGCGCGGACTAGAGAGAGAGAGAGAGGTTTGTGGAGATGAGCGAGGTGATAGAGGAGGAGGAGAAGAGAGAGTTGAGGGGACCGGACGAGAGGGGGACAACGTGAGAGTGAGGAGAGAGGGAGAGAGGAGAGGGTGGAAGAGAGAGAGAGATGAGAGAGAGAGAAGGGAGAGAGGGAAGAGAGGAGAGAGGGAGGTCTGAGGTCTGAGAGAGTCAGCGCCTTCCAAGATTACGAATCCAAGATGTCTAATCACCACTGAACTTTTCTTCCACGTGTACTACTTAACCAAGAAGAGGCCCAAGTAAGCCAAAAGCTAAGTAAGGGTCAACCTAAAAGTTCCAAGATTTCAATGCGATAGCCCATAGATTAGAGAAGAAGGCAAATTCACCTGACCCTGACCCCTAGCCCCCTGACGCAAGGAAAAGTGTCGCCCTACGCTACCCATGTGGCTCCTTGCTCTCTTCGCCCACAGGTGCTTGCTGTGTATGTAGTTCATTCCCCCAATTAACCAAGCAAATGGTTTTTCGTTTCGGTGCTTCTGCCAATCTTTAACACGAGAGAGCACGCCAAAGAAGAGAGACTGAGAGAGAGAGAAGAAGAAGGATAGGAGACCAATGAGCGGCGGAGTGAGAGAGAGAGTTATGACGATTATATTAAGATTTTCATATAGAGGGCTTTTGTCTCTCTCTCTCTCTCTACTCTCTCTATCTCTCATACACACACACACACACAACACACACAAAACACACACATACACACATATCTATATAATATCTATCTATATTTATATATATATATATATATATATATCTATATATATATATATATTTATTATATTCTTTACATATATTATATACATGTATATAAATTATATAATATATATATATATATATAATATACTATATTATATATATATATATAATATATTATATAAGTGCGTGTGTGGTGTGTGTGTTGTTGGTGTGTATATATATATAGATTTGTTATATATATATATATATATATAAATATATATTTATATATATATATAGATATCTATTATATAATATATATCTGTTCTTTGTCTCTCTCTCTCTCTCTCTCTCTCTCTCTCTTATTATCTATATATATTATATATATATATAATTTTAAATTTATATAATATATCTATATATATTTATGTGGTGTGTGTGTGTGTGTGTGTGGGTGTTGTGTTGTGTGGGTTGTTGTGTGTGTGTGTGGGAGTTTTTGTGTGTGTGTGTGTGTGTTGGTAATCTATATATATATTGCCTATATATATATTTATTATATATATATACAGATAGATAAATATAATAAAAGCAAAAAGAAAGAAAAAAAAAAAAAAAAAAAAAAACAAAAGAGAAAAAAAAAAAAAAAAAAAAAGAAAAAAAAAAAACAAAAAAAAAAAAAAAAAAAAATATATATATAATATTATATATATAAATATATATTATATATATTTATTATATTTATTTATATATGAATCACAAAAAAAACAGTACGTGCACAAACAGAAATTAATACAATCCATAAAAGAAAGGAAAAAACTTGCGACGTTACGAACTTTTTCATGAAAAAGTTCCTCTTCAGGCGAACAAGCAATCCAAAAAAAAATGAATAGAGGAAAAGTAAATTTAGCCTAGAATATATATGAAAGGATGACGTGAGGGACAAGGCCTGACTCAGGTAACAGAAGAAGGATGTTTTAAGGTAATTATCTAGGGAAAGCTTTTCCTACTAAAAAAGGAGGTAAGTAAGATCATCCCAAACCCCATTGAGACCAGCATCAAATTAATATTGGGAATTTTTTTAATTCACAGAGAGGATCCAGCATCTTTCCTTTCATACGCTATTAGACGCTTTGTTGAATTAACCTGAACATAATTCCAAATTAAATTTTATGACAGGCCATCACGCATGTGAACGAAACAGCATTTGATTCCTTGCGTACCTGACATCGCGTTCATGTTTCCTTTCCTCCTTTTCCAACTTCTCTACCGTTTTCGCACTATGTTAGAACTTCGGAGACATTCCTTGCAAAGGAATAGCGGTCAATGCCCGAAAGAAAGTGCCAAGAGTGCGTTGGGACGCATTGTGTATAATCATAAAGAATTTACACAACGTGGTTAGGATAAGTGAACACTATATCGATGTCCACTTTTTTAAGTAACTGACGCTTGTATTGGTGACTGATTAAACGGACAAACGAGTGTAAGTTATTTTATCGGACCGCTCATTAAGTGTGACTTTGTTGCGGAATTAAATTTTGGATCTCGCAATGTATGCGCTTTTGTTTCTAAGAAAAATTAGGGTAGCCAAGATCTTAAAAGACGCATACTGATTGTAAGTTCTCTATCAATATAAACTCATTACATGCCTTTGCTCTAAGAAACATAGACGAGGCTACTGATTTCTTAAATGGCAAGGATGATAAGAGAAAAAAATGAAGATATTAGCCACCATGTGTGGGTTTCCGGGTAAACTGGAAAACTTTAAATACGTAGAAATATGCAACTTATATCTAGAAAGGGTAATTTTCCAGCATTTTTCCCATTCTACTTTGAAATTTATGGTACGAGCAGAGTTGTTAGACTACGTAAAAAATCGTCGAAATCGACGGTTCTACAGGCACATGTTTTTTTTTTTTTTTTTTTTTAGAACACTCTCCTAACGTACATAACCCAAATCGAGCCGGGGGGGAGAGAATGGCGGAAGGGAGTTCCGTCTCGAAAACAATTTCCCATGTATTATAAATTGCAAGGACCGGACTTTAGGCTTAGACTATACCCCTCGCGGATACCGTAGTCTGCTTATAAAATTCTCCCTCAAAGAGAAAACGTTTATTCGAGGACGCATAACGAACAAGTTCAATAAAGTGATCATTCTTGAAATGGGCTCACTTTTTATTGAACTTGTTGTATATATATATATTATAATATATATATCTATATATAGATATATTTTATATATATATATATAGATTATTATATATATCATATACTATATATATAAATAACCGATGTATATTCTTTAATATCAATATCTATATATATAAATGTTCGGTTAGTATATATATTTTATTTATTTATTATAATATAATATATATAATATACATATAGATTCAAATATTTTTATTATATAGAGAGATATATAAAGATATATATAATTAAATATATATATTAATTATATATATATATATATCATATATTATATATAGACTATATTTAGATATAATATGTATGTTATATATTTATATTTATATTAGATATATATATATATTTTAGATATTATCCATATATAGATGTAGATATATATTTTGATATAGATATATAGTATATATATATATGATATGCATTTATTTACATATTATATATTTATATACATAATATATATATAATAGATATATAAATATAGACATATATATATATATATATATATATATATATATATAGATATTATATTATATATATTGTATAGGTGTAGTATATAATATATGTATATATTATATAGATATATATATATATATATTATATATTTATATATATATATATATGACACATATTTACATGCATATTCTGTGTGTTGTGTGTATATATATGTGGATATATATATATATATATATATATATATATATATATTATATATTTATATCTTTGATAATGTTCTATACATAGAGTAGATAGATAGATAGATATTGATATAATATATATATATCTATATATATATTTCTGTATATATATATATATCAATAAATCTATATATGGATGTTTGAAAATATATATGGAAAATATATATAAATATATATATATATATATTATCTATATATATATATATTATATGTATATATTATCTATATATATATATATATATATATATATATATATATCTATAATATATGCCTAGATACATGTATTATATATTCATATATATCTCTATAACTATATTATCTATTATCTTACTTATATATATATATATATAATATATATAAATAAATATATATTTATATATATTATTTTTTAATTTATATATTATAGTGAGAGACGAGAGAGAGAGAGAGAGAGAGAGCGAGAGAGATAATGAATGTAAAATATATATGTTTATATATATATATATATCTATAATATATATTATTATTTAATATATTATAATAATAAAAGTATTATTTATATATATATATATAATAATTATATGTGACATATATACTTGGTATATATCTCTATTATAGTTATAATATATTAATATATATATCTATATAAATTATAGAGAGAGGAGAGGAGAGAGAGATGAGAGGGAGAGATAGGGATGGAGCGATCGAGAGGGGAGAGCGGGAGATAGAGAGCGCGAGGGGGGGGGGGGGGGGGGGCAGACCACCCCGCCGACAGGCCCGCGAAAGAGAGCGAGAGAGCGAGAGAGGGCGAGTGGGAGCGGAGGAGAGCGCGGCTAGGTGCGAGGGTGCACTAGTGTGTCCCTCCGGTCTATTGCTCCCCCCCCCCCCGATAACGCCAGCCTCGCCCACCGCACAGAAGACTCTACGTATGCCCCCCCAACCCCCCCCCCCCACCCCCCACCCCCCCCCCCCCCCCCCCCCCCCCTCGCCTATAGTGTTCACGACCTCGACTGTGACCTATCTGTGATGACCCCCGCCCCGCTCGACCCCCCACCCCCCCTCAGCACCCGAGACAGATAGACCGAAGAAGAGACGAGATGCGAGAGCGTTGAGTGACGAGAGAGAGGAGAGAGAGCGACGAGAGAGAGAGCACCCGAGAGAGCGGGTACAAGAGGCGACACAGCGAGAGAGTGAGTAGAGGAGAGAGCTGGACGAGGAGGGGGGGGGACGGGGGGGGGGAGGGGAGAAGAGGGAGAGAGAAGGAAGAGAGAGATGCGAGAGATGAGAGAGAGTGCGAGAGCGAGAGAGGAGAGGGGGAGAAGTAGAGAGAGAGCGAGGTTGAGTGAGAAGGGTGGGAAGGAGAAGGAGGGAGAGGAGAGAGGAGGAGATCGTCTGGGAGAGAGAGGAGAGGTAGGAGTTGAGAACGGTGCGGAGAGAAGGAGAAGAGGGGAGTGGGGGGGAGAGAGATGAGAGGAGGAGAGATGAGAGAGAGAGGACGAGAGAGAGAGCGACATTTAGAAGAAGACATCTAAAGCCAAGCATACCTCGATACGTTAAAGATACACTCCTTGTATATCGTGCCACAGAGAGATACATAATCAGAAAAAAAAGTTTTTTATACTTCTATGGATGTTGCTTTAAAACTAACAGACTTAAGAAATCAAAAGAAAATACCAGCCTTTGGGACGTGGATGTGAAATCTATTTTCATAAAGGTCTACGAAACGGAGATAAGAAAACACCATATGTCGTGAATCCCCTCCACGTTTCTGTCGGTTCTTTCATATCTCGGCTTAAAGAAATGTCTCTGCTGATAAGTGTTGCGTCGGGGTGCGTTCCGGTCTTCACGAAGAATCACGTAGTGGGCTTAATCACAACTGAAAGTATGAAGAACTTATGGATATTTTCGGGATAGCATGTTTGTTTGATATCTGACATGGCCAAGGAGTTATCTTTGCTATATATCCATCTCATAGACATACGCACAGTCGCACATGTGCACACACACACACACACGTGTGTGTGTGTGTGTGTGTGTGTGTATGTGTGTGCGTGAACAAATAAATATATAAAAAAGAAAAAAAAGAAACATGGTGGTGGAACGAAGAAGTACAGGAAGCTATTGCAAGAAAGAAAGAAGCATGGAAAGAATGGCACAAAAAAAGAAATAAAAAAAAAAAAAAAAAAAAAAAAAAATAAAAAAAAAAAAAAATATATATATATATATTTATATTTTATATATATATATATATATATATATATATATATATATATATATATATATATATCTGAGAAGCAAGTTTTTGTACAAGGAAGTAAACAACAAAGCAAAGATGGCAGTAGCGAAAGCAAAGAAAGGAGCGAGTGAGATATATGAGAAGCTGGATACGAAGGAGAGGAAAACATGGTGTACAGAGTGGCAAAGCAGAGGGATAGAGCAGCAAAGGACGTACAACAAATCAGGCTGATAAAGGACGCTGAGGATAGAGAGATGGAAAGACTACTTTGAAGGCCTGGTGAATGTTGAAAACCCCAGGGAAATGAGAGAGGAAAATGGGGTGATGGCAGAGGTAATGGTTGCAGGAATAACACAGGACAAGGTAAACAAGGCCCTGAAGAAGATGAAGGTTGGCAAAGCTTTAGGACCAGATAACATTCCTATAAAAGTATGGATAAGCCTAGAAGAAGCAGGGTTGGATACTTAACATCCCTATTCAACAAAATCCTTGCAGGAGAGAGAATGCCAGATGAGTGGAGAAAGAGCGCATTGATACCCATTTACAAGAACAAAGGAGACTCGCAGGATTTTGGTAACTACCGGGGCATCATACAATGAAGTTGTGGTAAAGGGGGATAGACACAAGGCTAAGGAGCTGCTGCAGAATCTGTGATGAACAGTTTGGTTTTATGCCAGGGAGAAGTACCACAGATGCCATCTTTGCACTGCGAATGTTGATGGAGAAGTACAGAGAGGGACAAAAGCAACTGGATTGTGTGTTTATTGATATGGAGAAGGCATATGATAGAGTACCAAGAGAAGAACTGTGGCACTGCATGCGGGAGTCATCGATACCAGAAGTGTATGTAAGGGTGGTGCAAGATATGTATAATGAGTGTATGACAGCAGTGAGAAGTGCAGTGGGTACCACAGAAGGGTTTAAGGTGGAAGTTGGATTACACCAGGGGTCAGCCCTGAGCCCATTCTTGTTTGCTGTTATCATAGATAAGCTAACTGAGGGGCTTAGGAAAGAAGCGCCGTGGTCTATGATGTTTGTAGACGACGTTGTGCTATGTAGCGAAATAAGAGAAGAAGTAGAGGAAGATCTGGAAAGATGGAGACATGTACTGGAGAGGCGTGGCATGAAAGTCAGCAGAAGGAAGACAGAGTATCTCTGTGTAAATGAGAAGGAAGGAGATGGCAGAGTTAAAAAGCAAGGGAAAGAGATCAAGAAAGTGAGTGAATTTAAGTATCTGGGTTCAACAGTTGACTGTGAAGGATCTAGCAATACTGAAGTTAAAAGGAGAGTGCAGGCAAGCTGGAATGGGTGGAGAAAAGTGACGGGAATTTTGTGTGACAGGAACATGCCAATAGGAGTGAAGGGGGAAATCTATAAGACGTGTGTAAGACCAGTAATGTTATATGGCATGGAGACAGTGCCAGTAACAAAGTAAAGATGGAGGTGGCAGAGATGCGAATGTTAAGATTCACTCTGGGTCCCACACGGAAAAACAGAATAAGGAATGAGACAGTGAGGGACATGCTAGCTACAAGAAGGCTTGGGGAGAAGTTAAGAGAGTGTAGACTGAGATGGTTTGGGCACGTGAAGAGAAGGGAAGAGAACTTCGTTGCCCGAAGAATGCTGCAGATGGCACCACCAGGAAAGAGACGTAAAGGCAGACCGAAAAGGCGTTTTATGGACAACATCAGAGAAGATATGATGCAAGTAGGTGCTGCGGAGGACACACAAGATAGAAAGAGATGGAGAAAGATGACGTGCTGTGGCGAACCCTGATACATGGATAACCCGAAAGGCAAAGAAGAAGATATATTTGTTGTACCCGTACCTACAGCTTTGGAATCAGAGCTCCCTCTGCCTGTCATGCCATCCGTAGTGAGTGTGAATGAAGAATATTTCAGCCTCATGAAGGAAGCTCTTCATGTTATTCTTCCTCTTCTTCCTATTCTTCCACAACTTCTTTCTCCTCTTCCAGATTCTTTTTATTTTCCTCTTCCTCCTCCTTTAACACCGCCTCCTACTACTACTACTACTACTCTTTCTTCTTCTTCTTTTTCTTCTTCTACCGCCTCTTCCTCTTCCTCCTCCTCCTCCTCTTCCTAATTATTATTATTATTATTATTATCATCATTGTTATTATTTTTTTACCATTATCATTTTTATTGTTATCATTATAAATATTATTATTATTATTATTATTATTATCATTCTCATTATTATTGTTATTATTACTTTTATTATTATTATGATTATCATTATTATTATTATCATTCTCATTATTATATCATTATTATCACCATAATTACCATCATCATTATCATTATTATTATTCTCCTCCTCCTATTCCTTCTTCTTCTACTTCTCCTCCTCTTCCTCTTCCTCCTCCTCTCCCTCCTCATCCCGCTCCTACTCCTCCTCTCCCTCCACCTCCCCTCCCTCCTCCTCATCTTCCTCTTCCTCTCCCTCCACCTCCTCTCCTCCTCTTCCTCTTCCTCCTCCTCCTGCTTCACCTCCTCCTACCGCTGCTGCTGCTGCTGCTGCTGCTCCTCCTCCTCCTCCTCCTCTTCCCCTTCCTCTTCCTCCTCCTCCTCCTCCTCCTCCTCCTCCTCCTCCTCCTCCTCCTCCTCTCCTCCTCCTCCTCCTCCTCCTCTCCTCCTCCTCCTCCTCCTCCTCTCCCTCCTCCTCCTCCTCTCCTCCTCCTCCTCCTCCTCCTCCTCCTCCTCCTCCTCCTCCTCCTCCTCCTCCCCCTTCCCCTCCTCCTCCTCCTTCCCCTCCTCCTTCCCCTCCTCCTTCCCCTCCTCCTTCCCCTCCTCCTCCTCCTCCTCCTCCTCCTCCTCCTCTTCCTCCTCCTCTCCCTCCTCCTCCTCCTCCTCTCCCTCCTCCTCCTCCCCCTCCTCCGCCTCCTCCTCCTACGCCGTGCAATGATCCGACGAGTGGAAGCAAACATTGAATATTTACACAGGAAGTCATTGTCAACACAATATCTTTCGGCCAGAGGTTAAGGATTCATATTTCTCGATTTTGGAATGCCTTTATTGTTTTACAAAGGTCAGATACAGGTAAGACTCTTTAATTACGAATTCACTCTGATACACATTACTTATTCATGTTACCACGAACGTCTTCCCAAAATATACCGAAGGTTATAAAATCTGCAACCATAAAAAAGTAAGAGTTATTACTTCTGGCTTTCTAACTTTGAATTATCAAGTTGTTTTGTTTTTATAGTATTTCATAATCAACTAGTATTCATGGGAATGAGTTAGAAATCTTCCGGACAGCGAAAGGAAGATTTTAAGAAAGGAAAAGAAAATACTTGACTTTTAGATCTTCCATGTCTTTGTTTCGTGGCTTTTGTTGAGTTGAAGATGACGCTCGTGAATAAAGTGATGATTCTTTCATCTCTCTTTTGTATTATTGTTATTCATCGCTTTTCTAAATTTATGCAGAACTCGGGACGGTCAGGAATTTGCGTCATATGAAAAATTCTTTTTTTTTTTTTTTTTTTTTTTTTTACACTTCATTGGTTTCAGTTCAAAATTATTTTTCCTTCATTGTACATTTACTTGTTTCATTTGGAGTTGTTGCTTTTCATTTATTGTACATTCACTTGCTTCATCTAAACTTTTTTAAATTCATTTGCTCATTCACTCGAGTCGTCTGAACGATATATATATTTCTCTCCATTCATTTATCTCTTCCCTTCCAAACATTTACTTATTTCGTCCGATCATACAACCTGGTCTTGTGACACGATCAGTTATCACTCTTTCTCTTTCATTTGCAGTTTCCATATAGTTTCTGTTCAACAACATGATGGTTATACTGGTGATCTGTGTAAAGAGTATCCTTGTTTTTTTTTATGTTTTTGTTTTTGTTTTTTACTTTTTTTGCTGCATCCGATAATTAAAAAAAGACTATGGGAATACATATTGCAATTGATCTTAATCACAAACAGGGAAGGATCGCACATAATAAAAGGAACGATAACGGGGAAAGGGTTGAAGGGAGTGTCAATAGGACGGGAAGAGGGGAATAGACTCGAAAGAAATAGGAAGTGAAAAGTCTGTTTTATTATTGGGAAGGGACATAGAAACCTGTATTTCCTAACAGAATGAAAGATGTGTATATATTTATAGATTTCTTTGGAGAGTGGGAAATAGCCTATATTTCTTAACAGATTGAAAAAGTTATATATATTTATGTCATTGCAGAGTGGAAAGAGACCTATATTTCTTAACAGAAGGAAAAAATCTATTTCGTAACAGAATGGAAAGAAACGCCTGTTTTTTTTCAGCCGAGTGGACAGAAACCTCTTTTTTGTTTTAAAAAAAAGTAGAGATAATGCAGGTTTCAACGAGGTCGCCTGTTAGCATGATTGGAGACAAGGGAGCTTATCAATCGATAGGGAAGGATTTACATTACGATAGCCAGATGGCGCCGATTGGTTGGCTGAGAGGAAAGGTACAGTATGAGGGACAATACAACAGGGACAGGATTGTCTGGGGGAAGGGCAGAGGACACGTGAGGATTGTTGTTTTAACGAGGAAATAGGATTAAACTCTGGAGTGATAGGGTATGGAAAGGTGTGTGGAAGAGAGAGAAAAGGGCCTCGAAAGAGAGAGACTAGAGAGGAAGGAAGTAAATCTGAATGAGTTACAGGATGAAGACATAGAAGGAGATAGGATGTGGGAGCGGGAAGTACAAGAGATAAGAAGGTGTGATGAGGGTAGGATAATGGAGAAAAATAAAGAAACAGGATTACCTTCTTCATTTATTTTAAAGAGAAAGAGAGCAGAGAAATAAATGTTAGGCGTTAAAAAAATTACAGACTCTGCTCGGAATAAATCTGTTCTGAATGTACTTAGCTCTGGGAAAGTATAGGTCAGGAATTGGAATATTTCTCGAACACTGCCACTGAAAAGTTTCATTATTTCTGGGATTTTCTGGCAGGCATTATTGAAAGAGTCAATGTGTTATTACTGAGTAGAAGTTGGATCTAAAGGAAGTTGGAATGCCAGGTTGAGGAATTTGTCGTAGAAAGGTTACAAAACCCACGGGTTAAGTCAGGTCAGCAAAACGTTGACCTAAAGAAGGGGGAACCCGTGGATTGAGGTCAGGTCATTGGAGATTCAGTGGAGAGGTTGGAGAGGCCATAAGACCAGGTCACTGGAGACTGTTGTAAGGAGGTTGGGTAGGCCATGGACCACTGACGACTCCACTGAGAGAGGTTAGGAGAGCCATAGGTCAGGTTCAAGGTTTAGAAGTACTGGGAAAACAGAAGGGAGAAATTTTATCAATGACTTAACTAATATCCGATTTCACTGAAGAGATCATTTATCTACCCTCTCTCTCTCTCTCTCTCTCTCTCTCTCTCTCTCTCTCTCTCTCTCTCTCTCTCTCTCTCTCTCTCTCTCTTAACTCAATTCACGATGGAGAATATATTTCAAAGCAAAAGAGATCGAATCTAGATATGCTAATGTTCACGTAAGTAATTAGTTATCGAATGGATACGAATATAATGTCGTCTTTTGGAACAATGGTGAACGTATATGGGAATTCGAGAACATGTATTCACACTTATAGTTACATGTAAACAAAAAAGAGTGCATATGAAAGTTATAGGAAAGAACTATGTGTATACTGTATATTTGCAAGCTTTAGCAAAAAAAGGTGATTGCAAAATGAAAACGAGCAACATATGCGGAAGAAAAGTGACCACGCAGACTAAGGTACCGGGTCCTGGCAGTACTCCAGAATCTCCTCCGCCACACACATGCGCTGGCTCACGTGGTTGCAACACTCGTCGTGCACGTTGTAGGATCTCTTTGCACGGCTTCCGGCTGTCCTCACGAGAGCGTGTGCGGCTTCGGGACTCATCAGGATGTCTTTCATCATGTCCTGTAGGGTTGTCGGTCATTTGTGTTGTTTTCATTGCAACAAGACTCTAATCTGCTTAAATCGCGTGGGGTTATCGAGTAATGTGATATCAGGAAATTATTTAGTAATACACAGTGAACTAAATATTAGATCTGATTTACAACTGTCAGAAGTACGAGGTAAGATACCTACGTATTGACGGTAATGGATAAGAAATGACAACATTTGAAATGGTATGCATCCAGGCAAGATCAATAGAGACTTAAAAATGAAATCATTAAACAAAAACTGTATTATCAAAACTAGAATTGTTAGTTTGGGATACCTAGTTTTATCAAAGACTTATGATAATGTACTCTCATTGCACTGGCTTTGTGTCAGTACGGGATGATCCGTGAAAGCATATCTTATGATCTCATTACTAATTCAGTGACGTTGAATAGCTAATATCAGTTGATCGACTAACCCTTTCCTTTGTCCCTTCCAGATTCAGGGCTCGAGGGTGGAAGCGGTGCTGTTGAGGGAACAGGTCAAGGGGCGTGGTCTGACCTGCTCTCGCGTCCTGCCCGAGGACATCAGACCCAGCTGACCTTGACACTAAAGGGGAAAGAGAATTCATTATGGTGTGTTGTGACCGACAGAAAAAAAAATTAAGTTTCAGACTGGAGTGTGGATTTGTATCTTTTGGGTCAAATATACAAACTCATACATACACTTAAAAGTCCACATCCATTCACACTAACAAAAAAATAAAAATAAAACCCATATCCACACAAAGACATCCATACTCCACATCCACACTCAAACACAATCTACTACATCACATCAAATAAATCCACATACACCACTTTACAAACACTCTTAAGAAATAAACACGCACACGATAATAACCCTTACATCCACACACAGTCAAACAAAACCACACTCACACAAATCTACACAGACACATACATAATCCCCCCGCCCCCCAAACACACACACATAATCCCTCACTTACTCAAAAAGGCACACGCATACATATAAACCTACCCCCCCCTTCCCCCGCACACACACAACAAAAATACACATCCGCACAAACCCACATAAAGCCAATCCATTGAATGCCCAGAAACAAATCCCCCCTCACCCCCACCCCCTGCCCTACACCCACCCACCCACACCCAAACCCATACACTACCCCCCCCCCTCCCCACACACACACAATACCCACACAGCCACAAATCCACCAACCTCCCTCCATCTCTCCCTCCCCCACCCACCCCAACCCCCACAATACCCACAATACTCACACAACCACAAATCCACCTACCCCCCTCCATCCCTCTCCCACCCTCCCCCACCCCCGCACCCCCACCCTCCACAATACCCAACACAACCACAAATCCACCAACCCCTCTCCATCCCTCTTCCACCCTCCCCCACCCACCCTCCCCCCACCCTCTCTCTCCCATTCATCCCTTCCCCTCCCCACCCACCCCCACCCCCACTCCCCGCGCACCTCGCGAGTAAGGTCTGGCCGTCGGGAAAGTCTTGCAGATGAGACTCATGGTGTCGCCGATGTCACCGCAGTCGAAGTCGACCGGAATCCCCGACACGTTGTAGCCGCTTGACGTCACGGGCATCACGAGCACCACCAGCTGTCAGAAGAGGGAGAGAAGAGTAAAAGAGAGAAAGAAAGAATGAGTGACAGAAAGAGGGAATAGACGAGGGAAAGAGG
>NW_028234434.1:9075349-9080349 GCF_977035675.1 Penaeus japonicus
CACTCGCCAACACACTGACCTCATGAACTCGAGGTCAGGAATGCCCACGACATGCATGGCACAGATACAAAATCAGAACATTTATAATGTTTTTGCCAAGTTTCGTCAGCTGTCACTCAGAGGGGAACAAAAAGTCAGATTGTGGAATCCCGCACTTTAAAATGCGCTTTTAATGCATGCAGAATCTTACAATCCTGCGGAAAGGAGTAAATGCAATTCTTTGTCAGAGCCGGTTTGGCGTTACGGTAAAAGGAAACTGTGTTCTCATAGCCTACATTGGTCAGTTTATCTTTTTATTCATGAAAACATCTATGATAAGGAATTATATGTTGATGAAGGGTATAGTGGGTATAGTATATATTCCCGTAAATTGTGGCGATGTTGAAATATAATTCATTTGATACTGAGATGTCCAGCAAAGATTTTTCTATCTTTGACGTAAATTTTGTAGCCAGAGAACTATTGAGACGTTAATCATTTTTTTTATTTCATACTTTCGGATTTTTTGAGCCTCGGCATAACATAGAGTTCATTCCAAAACCTAAATATCCAAAGAAACAAATAGAATTATCTAAAATGAAAAAAAAAAAGCTTTAAATGCTTTGGAAAAAAAAGTAATCCGGGGTAATTCTAGAACTGAAATGAAAATAACGAGAACCACACCTATTCACTTACTTCCACCAGGCGATAACCACTGAAGGAAAAAAAACAGGATATAGTTAAGACTTCAGGACAAGGAAGTGGCGGTCAGTGTGGTCGACCTGCAGACATTCTTGACCTACTGACGGTGGCCGCATGTCCCTCGCGAACCTCCCCGCTCCCCGTGTGCCAGACCCTCATCTCCTGAGATCCTCATCTCGCACTCTTACCTGCCTGTCTCGTTCTGGGATATTCTTTTTCATCTTTCTCTCTCTCTCTCTCTCTCTCTCTCTCTCTCTGTCTCTGTCTCTGTCTCTGTCTCTCTCTCTCTCTCTCTCTCTCTCTCTCTCTCTGTCTCTCTCTCTCTCTCTCTCTCTGTCTCTCTCTCTCTCTCTCTCTCTCTCTCTCTCTCTCTCTCTCTCTCTCTCTCTCTCTCTCTCTCTCTCTCTCTCTCTCTCTCTCTCTCTCTCTCTCTCTCTCTCTCTCTCTCTCTCTCTCTCTCTCTCTCTCTCTCTCTCTCTCTCTCTCTCTTTCTCTCTTAATAGAAAATCAACCAAATTGAACAGGTGTTTTGATATATTTTCCTATTTTTTTTACAAGCCATGTGATATGTCTTGGAAATAATCTATTTACATCTATTCAAAGCTCTGTCACACCAGCCCCTCGTCTCCACAAATCTTTTCCTTCTTCGCTTCCTTCCTCTCGTCGTCAGTGGCCTGTTTATCTCCGTCCTTCGAATCTCCTCTCTACTCTTCAGATTCCTTCCTTATTCTTCTCTTTCCTTTTCTCTCCTCTCCTCTCCTCTATTTTTTTTTTTTTTTTTTTTTCTTCTCTTCTCTTCTTTTTTTTTTTTTTTTTTTCTTTCTTCTCTTCTTTCTCCTTCCCAGTGAAAATCAAACATGTAAACTAATAAGTAGTGTGAATGGTTTTTGTTTTCTTAATGACATCTCTCTCTCTCTCTCTCTCTCTCTCTCTCTCTCTCTCTCTCTCTCTCTCTCTCTCTCTCTCTCTCTCTCTCTCTCTCTCTCTCCTCTTCTCTCTCTCTCTCTCTCTCTCTCTCTCTCTCTCTCTCTCTCTCTCTCTCTCTCTCTCTCTTCTCTCTCTCTCTCTCTTCTCTCTCCTCTCTCTCTCTCTCTCTCTCTCTCTCTCTCTCTCTCTCTCTCTCTCTCTCTCTCTCTCTCTCTCTCTCTCTCTCTCTCTCTCTCTCTCTCTCCGTATCTATATTTGTTTCATTTTTGTTTTGCTTTATACTATTTTCATTTATACTCTGATCATATAACCGTCAAGTCAGCATTTCCACGCTTAATCAATTAAGTAATAAGATAATTATTACTGAATCATTCATGCAAGTCCGTACGCTTCCCATGTTGGTCTCAAATGGGTTATCAAGATGGACGTAATGCGCACGTAGGCATGTGGTGAATAAGCCTGAAATTGGGCGAGAAAAAATTATCTTATGGTTACGGGGCCGACGGCCTCTTAGGCATCCGTCGCTTAGATGCCGTAACAGGCCGAGATGTAAGAAAAAAATATAGCATTTGCCGTTATATTGTATTCTGATATCTCTCGGAAAACCATAAGATGCATGAATCCCCTCCCTAAAATATATAGATAGATATAGATATAGATAGATAGATTGATATAGGTATAGATATAGATATATACATATATTTATATATATATATATACTTATATATATATATGTGTGTGTGTGTGTGTGTGTGTGTGTGTGTGTGTGTGTGTGTGTGTGTGTGTGTGTGTGTGTGTGTGTGTGTGTGTGTGTGTGTGTGTGTGAGTGTGTGTGTGTAATACAGAATCTCACTGCAAAACTATGACAGAACCATTCGCTTATCACGGCCGAGCATCGACACATCCTGGATACAATCTTAATCCAACAACCCCCCCCCCCCCCAGTTATAACGGGATTTATTGCTTGGCGACCCGAGTCCTGGCGGAGATGTCTCTCATTCATGTTCAAATCACGTTTTCCCTTACTTCGGGGTCACTCTCGGCAACTCTCTTTTGTCGTCTAATAACTCGTATGAAAGGATGACTTGGGTCGGTCTGGAGAAGTAAATTGGATGAAGGATTGCTATTAATTAATTTTGATATTGTTTTCATCCAAGTCAAAGTAGATAATTAGTTTCTTTCATCTATAATCAGGTTTGAGTCTAGATGGTTGCGAGTGTTGCCAGATCATTGTTGAAAGCAATGGCCTTCACAATCATTTAAGAATGAAACTAGGACTATGGATGACTCATGGAATTATCAATACTACTCGCATCTCCCCAGCCGCGGATGGAAGCCTTTCACAAAGGATCGTTCGACGGGCTCCATTTAGAAAGGGTACGATACACAGTGACGCGATCGACCCACAGCGGAAGATCGTGAATGGCCGACGTACGCAGCCGTGCTTCCTGCCCGCGCTCGGGTACCACAAGAACCCGTGTCTTTCTTTTGATTCAACGATTCATGTTCAACTTTCAACGAATCTTAGGCCTTGGCAGTCGTGATAGAGGAATGTTAAACCGATATGTTCAAGGGCTTTCCCGTGGGGAGGTTAGGCCTTACGGATCCCGTAGTACCAGGACGGTCAATGACTTCGGCCTAGCTCAGGCAGCGTGCCAACCGCGCCCTACCTTTTTAGCATGACGCGGAGGTTCTTATGTTCTTTCTTATCCGTTATGAGGGATTAATTTCTATTTTTTATTAAGAACACCATTAGAAATCGGACCGTGAGTAAATACGTTTCTTGTTATAAGATGTCGGATTATGTCACCCTAATGATTTTATAACTAATACGTTTTGCATAACTCGACAGAGAGAGAAAAAAGAGAACAGAGATATATCAAACAACTAAGTGCATAGAAACAAAATTACAAACATGAACTTTGGCTTCGGCGCACACGAGTTGTCATGACGTAATTTCTGAGGGTTAGACATCTCCAGGTAACGGTAACGGTAGAGTAGCGTTGAGAAATCGACCTTATGGAACGCCGCAATACGTGCCATGACTACCCAAACCTCTCGAGATGTATAATCGCCTCTATAAGTACCACTATGACATCTCTCCTCTTGTGATAATGCACATGGCATCCGCACACGACTTTGACCCTTCGTGTCATCTCTCGGATATTTGGGTCAAGACTCTTGCTAATATGGCGCTTCAGCAGACCACGGAGTACAGGAAGCACATGTAGCATTAACTCTCCAGGCTGAGGTAACAGAGGGAAGCCTGTTATTAAATACGTATGGGTAATTTGAGTCGCCCCAAAATCGATTATAACATGCGCTATATTTCACACCAACGGTCGCCTTGTCACATGCAAGTGATAGTGTAAACTGTTACAGTGCAGCGCAGATTACTGGTATGAACCGCATCATCTTCTTGTGAAGCTCAAACGGTCGTGCTGCCTGATAATACGGCTAGGTATTTGGCAGCCGAGCGTGAGGCTTAAGCACTACACAAGGCTTACAATTGCATCATAAATTCCAGATCCACTAAATGGTGAGCAAGAGGGAAAAAAGAGGATTCTTAGCAATTCTTTCTCGACCGCAAATTACGAGGATTTTCCTGGCGATAATCCGTTCTTAACTGCATGTCTATAATGATAAACAATTACCGAGGCCGGGGTCGGGGGTGGGCACTTTGTCTTCCAAAGGGAGCGGAGATTCAGAGTGAACCGCTGCCTCCACTTGACCCGCGTAGGACGTGACATCCGTCCATTGAAAAGCATTGCTCGTGTAACCGGGGCAAAAGCATGTGTTTATGTAATTCTTCCAGTAATTATGATTTAGGAGAAAAAAATAGGTGAAGCAGATTACAGCTAGTTTGTGTATATACTAGGGATGAAGCAGTACGTTGCTTCATTAGAGTCATATTGAGAAGATGCCTCCAATAGTCACAACCGATTACCAGAGTCTCCGGTGTGAAGCTCTTGGAGGCAAACTTCGTCCGTATGCCCCCAAGCTCATTGTTCCTCTGTTTAGGCCCTACTGTTCTCACTCAATAGGAAAAGGAGGGATAAAAAGGTGGAGTTGCGACCTTTGTTTTTAGGTAAAAGTCACGTTTTGACTTTTAATTTTATGTTATTTTACTTTTGTAAAAAGGAATAAACTTTTTAATCTAACGATTGTCATGTCATACTATGCCACTAAGTCAGGCCTCTCGGACCCGTTACTTTGCTGTTCTCTGGCATTCCATTCCCAAGTGTATTCTCTGCCAGATACCATGAATAGCGTAGTGTCTCCCGTGCCCCTTTTGGTCTCTCTTGCCAGAAGAGCCCCCGTCGAATAGGGTGTCTACGGGTGTTGTTTAGAGGAGGCTGTTTACGTATAAGATCCGCCGTTCCGACAGCTAT
>NW_028234434.1:9087849-9095349 GCF_977035675.1 Penaeus japonicus
AACGCACAACATGTTTGGTGGCTATATACTTACACATGATTACATGCTTGGGTCTTGGTTCCCATGTGAGCGCAGAGGAAAAACGGTCGTGCACTGCGCCGTGTCCTCCATGTTTTTACTACAACAAATCAAAAGTATGTATTAGTATGGCACAATGACGACACCTTCTCGCTGAGTCTGGATTAGATTTCAGTTCCATACTAATAATTACACGAACCGTTATCTCCGTCCGTAGCATGACTATAGGATTCTAAGATTCATTGTCATGGGAAATGCTGATGCTCCTTCGCTCGTGTAATTATTTGCCTGTTTATCTTTCTTTCTTTTTTTTTTTCTTTTTTTACTAAACATATGGCGTACGACGCTGCATGTCGCTTTAACGTTAGATTTAGCAAGGATATCACGCCCGAACAGAAAGGGAAATCCTATTACGTTTCAACAAGACCCAACAGCTAAACCTTTCCAGATAGGACCAGTCACAACCTCGAGAGATTACCGTTTCCTTAATTGTTTCTGCGGGAGGTCTGCAGTCAGGGCGCGCGCCGACGACACCTGTTGCGGCCTAGTGTACACTTCCTATTACGCCACCCGTACCACCCCTGAACGCCCGCGGACGCCCGCAAACGCCCGCGGACGCCCGGCAACGCCTTCCTCTCGTCGCTGGGGCTAATGGGGAGGGAACGGGAAAAGCCACTGTCGAGGAGACGCAAAACTCGTGATATCTGAAATTATAGGCGATTGCATGTATGACAAGTGAAAAGTGAAGAAAGAAAACTAGACGGATATATGATATGCTGAAATTGAGAGAAAGTAGCGTTCGTGAAGGAGAAGGGGGGGGGGAGATAACAAAGAAACAATCTCAATAAGATCATCAACCTTAGATCTAGGTGGAGACCAGAGAAAAACAAAAGAAAAAAAAAGAGCGAAAGGGAGAGAGAGAGAGGAAAATAGAACATCATTGACACATAAAAAGAGACAGAGGGATCGCGAAAACAGCGTGGGAGAGAAAACGTGGGTTTTTTTCTTCTTTCTTTCTTTCTTTTTTTTTTCTTTTTGTCGTGAAAACCTTCTGATTTGAAACGGAGGATTGCAACCCCCTCGGGCAGAGAAAGGAAGATGAGTGACATTTAGTGACGAAGATGTAGATAATCAGCTGAGACAAAAAAAAAATAAAATAAAATAAAAAATAAATAAATAAAAACGTTTCTCGGAGAAAATAAGAATGACTAAAGCAAAATTAGAAAAAAAAAACATTGAACCGATTTCGGATTGCCATGAAAAATATTGTAGATTTTTTTCATCTTTTTCTGTAAAAAAATGTTTCGAAGACAGTTCGATTCTGCAGCTTATACGTACACCCACACAATTGTATATATATGTATATGTATATATATATATATATATATATATATATATATATATATATATATATATATATATATATATATATATATATATATATATATATATACAGTATATACATACACAAACACACACACACATATATACACATATAATATATATATATATATATATATATATATAATATATATATATATTATATATATATATATATATATATAATATATATATATATATATATATAGTAATATATATATATATATATATATATATATATATATATATATATATATATATATATATGCCTACATATATCACGCGTCTTTTCGTGACATCTCAAGACAAACCAAAGCAAAATAATTCAAAGATTATGAATCAATAATCAAGCAATCTGACGTCACGGCCTCTCGCAGCGCCACCGAGACGCGAGGTGTTGCCGCACCTGCTGTGACCTACAAGCTTCGGCCCCGTTACTCCCCGCCAGCCTGTACGCCCCCCCCCCCCTCCCTGCCCCTTCCAGCCCCTTCCAGCCCTCTCATCCCCTTCCCCTCCTTCCAGTTCCTCCCTTCATTCCCCTCTCATCCCCCTCCTTCTATCCCCTCCCGTTATCACCCTCTCATTCCCCTCCTTCTATCCCCTTCCCTCTACCCCTTCGTCCCCTCCCCTTCTCTCTTTCACCCCCCTACCTACCCTTCCCCTTCCCTCATCCCCCTCTCCCCCCTCCAACAACCCCTACTTCCCCCTCCCTTCAACCCGCCTACCTCCCCCTCCCTCAACCCCTACCCCTCCCCTATCCCTCTAACGTACACACAGAAGAAAAAAAATGAAGATCGAAAGGCGAAGGGTCAAGCGAACGCGGGACATGAGAGGAACGAGGAAATAAATGTAAACATTTCTCTCCATCGGCCTTTTGGCGAACGAAAGGGAGTGGTCAGGGAGGGAACCGTTCCGTGGGCAGAGATACGATGCCATTCTGGAGTTGTTTCGTGTCGACGTGAATGAATATCATAAGGGTGAATACGAGAGTAATTGACTCATTGAAGTGAGTCATGGTGGTATGAATTATAGAGATAGGACGATAGTGTGTGTCCATGTGTTGGATTATAGATATAGATACACAGACGCATCAACACACACAGCTATTTAGGTTCTTTGTTTTATGAATGTCCATATGTCTATCTATCTATTGATATTTGTCTATCTATCTATCTATATATGTATATTTGTAATCATGTATACACACACGCACACACACACACACACACACACACACACACACACACACACACACACACACACACACACACACACCCATACATACAATATATTTATATATATATATATATATATATATATATATATATATATATATATATATATATATATATATATATATATATATATATACATATACACACACACACACACACACACACACACACACACACACACACACACACACATTCAAGCACCTGCACATTTGTGTCTCCTTGCGCGTCCTCACCTGCTTACCGAGCGACCTCCTCTCCCCCAGGCTGGTGCTGCGGCTTCCCCGGCGCGCCCTCACACTCCACCGTCAGCTTCTCGGACGACCGCCTCGACACGGACACCGTCGCCACCTACTCCTGCGACCGCGGCTTCGAGCTGCTGGGCCCCGCGAGGAAGATCTGCGCCGAGAATGGCACCTGGACGCCCGCGGGAATCCCCTTCTGCGGTGAGTGTTCTGGAGGACTTGGGTGTTGGGCATGCGTGGGTGTATGGATGAGTTTATTTATACGTTTTATGTGGCTGTTAAAGTCTTTTTTTTTTTTTCTTTTGTCTGTGCGTGAGGGGAGAGAGAGAGAGAGAGAGAGAGAGAGAGAGAGAGAGAGAGAGAGAGAGAGAGAGAGAGAGAGAGAGAGAGAGAGAGAGAGAGAGAGAGAGAGAGAGAGAGAGAGAGAGAGAGAGAGAAAGAAAAAAAAGGAAAGAAAGAGAGTGAGAGATTATGATCATAAATGCCTGTCTATGTACATCCGCACATACCCCTGAACCTATATGCTCCTTTCTCCTGCCCTTTTTCTGTGCCATTTGTCACATGGTCCTGAGCCGGTTCACTTCATGGATCCGAACTGGGGCGAAGCTAACAGATCGGCGGCGGGCGGGGTGACTGGGCTCGGCGTGCGTGCGGCTCCTGTAGGCAAATACGGGGTGACTTGCAACGAGAGATTTGTGTACACCTGACCTAGAACTGCAGGCTCCATCTTCTTGATGTGCCTTCGACTGCTTCCTTCTCTTCTTTCTTTGTTTTTTCCCTTTTTTGCTTCCTATTTCGCTGTGATTTGTTTATTCTTATTCGTCTCTAGTCTTGCAGCTAGTTTGAGTATTCAGATGTCTCTGATTATCTCTATTCCCTCCTTCGCATCTTTTTTGTTTTGTTTTGTTTGTTTTTTTCTCTCTCTCGGTCTACTTCCAGACCCAAACAATGCGAACGTCACGTCATGATAAGCCGGAGAAAAAAAGCTACTAAATCCGGCTCATACTTTCGTGGTCCTCCTTCGACTCATCATCCCCTGTAACAAGATCTTCCTCGTCGTCTTACGGTTTTTCAGAGCCAAGATGACAGTCCACTCCCTGAGATAATGGAGATAACAAAACACAGATGACGAAAATTGAGGCTGAAACAGATTTATCTTTCCTCTGTGGAGCGACAAAATGACATTTGCAACACCATGGCGGAATTTCGAACTGTTTTTGCTCATGCTTTGAACACGAAGTCGCCGCGTCACGAAAGATGACTGCGTATGTACTCTTAGTCTTGGGGAGCTCCGTATTGGGCTAACATATCATTTTGTTGTAGATACTGTGCTGTAAACACTATCTAGTTTTTTATGTCGAGTAAAAAATAAAAAAATAAACCCATTCTTGCCTTCAACAGATCGATAATAAATCCACATAGGTCATAAACAGATTGATAAAAACACGAGTAAATAGATAACAACAAGAATGCATATCGTCCAAAGAAATCATATATACGCATCGCAAAACAACTTCTCATTGTATGTAACAACAGCTGGTCCTTAGAGGCTCTGCGTAGCCAACCCAGAGGTGCCTCGCGAGCAACGCTTCGGTTCAGCGCCTCCTTGGGTCGCTTCCCGCGTGTTGTTCAGCTGATTTTGATGTTAGAATTAGATATATTTTAGTATTGAGTGAGTCACATCAAAAAGGATATAAAGACTGATCCGTGGATTGGAATAAATAAACAAATCGATAAATAGATAACAGATCGATAGATGTTTATATATCTAGCATGATGAATGTAGAAGGGGCGCCGCGAGGAAGAGCGAGCGAGGGAGGGAAGGAGGACGTAAACCTGGGTTAAATGAACCTCCTCTTTCCTCTGGGTTTTGTGAGACTGATTACCTTGAAATTACTTACCCGACCCCCTGGAGAATAATAACAGGTTGTCTCTCTCGTTATTTATCGTGAAAGTGGCAATTTCTCTCGTCGCCTGATACGCATCGGCAATTAATAAATAATCAGAGTCTTAAAATGACGCCAAGAAAATATTCCGAGTAACGAGAGGGAAGGTCCTCCCCGGCGCATAGGCGATGGTCGTTAGAGAGCCTAAGGGAACCCAGCAATAACATCTCGGGGAGAAGGTGGACTGAAATATACAATTATACCCTAAGTATGGTAATGACTGTGACTTCAACGACTCGAGGAAGGAAACGTCTTCACTTTGTAACTAACTTATGTAACTAACACGCAAGGGCACTGAACTGTAACCCTGCACACTGAGCTTTGTTCGTGTGTGAATTGTTAGGCATTGCAGATTATTGCACTGACTGAGCTCTTCGTCACATGTATTCCAAAAGCCATTCAGAAGACAAAACACAACACGCGAATGATGTGGCAAAAGAGAACATGGAGAGAGAACTGTAGTAGTTGGATGAAAAAAATAAACAAGATAAAACTTTATTTACCACTTTCTTGATGAGAATTCCTGACTATGCCGTACTGAATTGGTTTTATCATCTCTCGAACGAAACAAAATCCACAAAAGTTCGATAACCATTTATTCTAGTTCTGTTACGTTTCAAATTTTATTTTTTCCTTCCTTATTTCATTCTTCCTCTATTTCTTGTTTTTTTCCTGTTATCTTTCTTGAAGCACCTTATTGTTGAAGAAGTTATATTCTCGAGAGTCATGAAAGTAAATTGCGTTATCTTATATGATCTAATTTTCGCTCGAAGATGCTTCTGAGAACTGTTTGTTGTATCCAGACGTTATGGTTCAACTGCCCCCCTTTTATATAGGAGAGCATCGTGGTCGGTTGCGTACCAGCAGGTGGGAAAAATGCTTTGTTTAGATCATCACGAAATAAACTATAAAATAATATTACTTATTGATTTGAATGATCGCATATATACTTGTACTGAGATAAACATTTCACTCGATACTTCTTCGACAAATGCGATAAAAAAAATGTCATGCAATGATAAAAGAACACATAGAGCTTTGTAAAGGAAATAAAAACAATAACATTGGTATGAAATAAGGTTGGCAAAAAGACTTCAAACATTTTGAAATAAGCTTGCATCATCTGCCCCAATGCCCCTCCACGAAGAAGCTCCGTGTCTCTTCCGCGCTTCTTGCAATTGCTTCTTGTCTGATTGCATTTCATATTTCATTGTGATTTAACTATTATTTTGTTAATTCTGCAGGAAACTAAAAGATAAATCAATTTGCCAGTGATGTGAATAAACGATATCCATGGTAGAGGCATTGCAACCAGATGGTACAGTAAATGAAAGCAAATTGCAATTGAAACCCTGCAATATCACGTCGCATAGGAGAACCCGTCTTACCTTGGTTGGTATGCAAGAATCTAAGAGAAGGAGCGGGAGCGAGATGCTGGGTGGGTAGGGGGAGGGGGAGGGGGAGGGAGAGTTAGGAGGGGTGGGGGAAGGAAAGCATTTGGATGGGGGAGAAGGGATGGGTGAGGGAAGTGGGGGTGGGGGGGTGGTAAGAGCGGGAGGACAGGCAGGAGGGGCGGGGGGGAAGGGGGAGGGGGTAAGAGGAGCGGCGCGCGAGGCTGCCCCGCCCCGGTCATGGCCAAGGTCATACCCGAAGCCCGTTAGTCCGGCCTTCGCCAGATGGAGCGGGAGGGGGAGGAGGAGGGGGGAGAGGGAGGCGAGGCGTAAGGATGGGAGGGGGAGGGGAAGGGGAGGCGTAAGGATGGGAGGGGGGAGGGACGGCGTAATGGTGAGGAGGCGAAGGGGGAGGGGGAGGGAAGGCGGTAGGGGGGGTGGGAGAGCGAGAGGAGAACATAATCAGGTATCTCAGAGGGAGATAATAAGGCGCCCCAACCAGCAGCGAACGTCTGTCCTAAATCTGGAAGGATATCTGGGTGTCCTATATCCCGGGGAGAGGGAGAGGACACCATGGGGGGATGGGGGGGAGGGGTGTTTAAGGAAATGTTCTGAAGGCAAAAGTAGTTCAGGAAACGATATCTTCCTAGATATGTCCGCCTGTAGCTGTGGCATTTGAGATATTTGAATGAAGAAGGCCTGGATTTAGTCCGTATACTGTATACATACATACATACATACATACATACATACATACACACATGCATGCATGCATGCATACGATATATATACATGCATACATATATACATGTATATATTATATATATATACATATATATATATATATATATATATATATATATATATAATCCACACATATATAACATACATGCATACATGCATACATGCATACATACATGCATACATACATACATGCATACATACATGCATGCATACATACATGCATACATACATACATATATACATACATACATATATATATACATATATACATGTATACATATATATATATATATATATATAATTGTATATGTATGTATGCATATGTATATATATATATATATATATATATATATATATATATATATATATATATATTCCCTTTAAATGTTCTGAATTGTTGGTTATTGAAACATATTCATTTCATTCATTGCCATCTCAAAATCGTTCCCCTGGCCATTCGAACACGCGGGGCCCGATTCTCGGCCAGGTGACTGCGGCTCTCGGCTTCGGCTTCGGCTTCGGCTTCGGATTCCGCGCTTCTCAT
>NW_028234434.1:9100349-9102849 GCF_977035675.1 Penaeus japonicus
GGAAACGGCGAAGCTATGTAAATAAGAACTCTACATATTTCAGTGTTTGCTAACATGGCCCTGTAAATCAGTGCTAACGTCGTAAAAAAAAGAAAAAAATATATATATATCCTCAACAACGAATTAAAATGGTGTAAGTTTACACCATTTTGATTCGTTGTTGAGGATATCCTTTTTTGTTTTGTTTTTTTACGACGTTAGCACTGATTTACGGGGCCATGTTGGCAAACACTCAAAGTGTAGAGTTCCTATTTACACAGCTTCGCCGCTTCCTAGTAGTCACGGATCGAAGTCGTTTCCCATAACCAAATCTTCGAAACACTTCATTAAAGGTTGTTTTTCTTGTGTGTATGAGACGAGATTCCAGAAAAGGTTGGCCGGATTTTAAGCCGTGAATGAGCATCCATATAGAAACAGTAGTGAGCTTTCTTTATTGTTCTCATTACACTATCTGCACCACAATCATCCTTGCATTTACAATACAAAAGAAATGAAACAGAAATGTTCCAAGTTTTCTACCGTCTGCATTGAAATCTCCGACTAGAAGTATACAAGACTGTACTGACTGTGCATTTACCTTGTGGCGTAGCCGGAAGCAGATGAACACACACACACACACATAACATATATAACACACACACACACACACACAGACATACACACACACACATACATAACACATATAACACACACACACACACACACACACACACGGACACACACACACACACACACACACACACACGGACACACACACACACACAGACATACACACACACACACATACATAACACATATAACACACACACACACACACACACACACACACAGACTAGCAAGTAATTAGCATGACCGTTCCATCGCCGGCAGCCATTGTAACAGACACCCTCGTCAAAAGGCTTCTTCCGCCCTCGCCAAATCATCGCTTTGTCGCCGCTCACAAAGGCCTTCAAGTTCAAGTGTCACCCGCACAGAAAGGAGGCTCTTGGCGTCAGCTGAAGGAACGAAAATCCCCCCCCCCCATAGATCGAGCTACTTTTGATAGCCCGAGTTTCCGATCCGGTTTTCTTAGCTTGTGCAACATTGGGACTACCTTCTTGAGCTAATGAGCAAGAGGAGGGTGTTGCTCTGCAGAGTGGTCATTTGCAAGTGTCCCTGGTGCAAGCGGTTTGGTTAGGATATAAAACCTAAACAAAAAAATCTGTCATTTTACAATCTGAAGGTTATTGTTTGCATGAAATTATAGCACGTCGACGGCGTAGTTCCACAATTATATTTATTTAGTCATTAACTAAGTTGCTTATCTATTTCTGTATGCATTCCTATCGAATGAATAGTCTGTATCTCTTTCTTACACTTCCAAACCGCCTGTCTCTGCCAACCCCGCTTTGCCTCAGCCGGTCAGCACTTCCGTCTGCCACGCGGCGCCGTAACATTCCGTTAGGCGGCGAGGAGAAGTCCCGACTGGCGACAGTAGTTTCGCCTTTGCGTCATCTGCATAAGCGCGGGCGGGTCTCAGAATTACTTTTTTCGAATGCTGATTTTCATGCGATGTTTTTGCCGTGTGATGCCTAAGTTCTGCGCTCTCAGACGTGTTGTATAATGCTGCCATGAAGGGGTAATCATATAACATGACGCCACGACGTCCGAGCGAATGTCATGCGCGCCTTTTGAGATTGCATGCGAACGTTGTCAGTTTGTTGAAGATTTTTTTTGAAATCCCACGATTATGTGTGATTATCATCAAATGAGGGAAATGTTAGTTAACAGACTTCTTATGCGTCGTCATTCTGCATATAGTCTGTTATAGGACGAATACTTCACACGCACATGATAACGTGCCGATAAATGGCTACAGGCGAAAAAAAAAATCCCACCTGCAGACTCTTGTCCTCATTCCATTGCACACATTCGCACCAAACTCCTAACTGGGGTTGCAGGTGAAGGTGAGTGCAGTCGGGGGGAGGTGGCAGGGGGTTGGGGCCAGGCAGGGAGGGGGAGGGGGGAGGGGCGCCGTGATTCATATGCTCCCGTCAGGATCCGATTCCTCCGGCGGAGAACAACCCAGTTCACTCGCCGCGTGTTCCCCTCCAGCGGCCTGCGGTGTCATGCGCGTCGCAGGCAGTCGTCAGGCAGAGGGAATGCATGCGCTGGAATTGGAAAAAAGAAGCGTGGCTTTGCCGGGAAGGCATCAGGGACTTTGGAATATTATTAGTGGAAGGAATAGCACACTTATAGTCTGTTTTTTTATTTTTTTTATTTTAATATCTATGCATTAGGTGTTAGGCGTGTTTTTTGAGTGAGAAAAAGATTCAGTAGGAAAGAGATACATTTTATCTTTACTTAATATAGTGTTTCATATTTTTGTAAAACCCCATAATGAATAAGTTACATGAACATTTATAAAAGAAATTACACCCTAAATCGAATATAGGTATTTGCATTTTGCTAGTTACGTTGACTAAAACACAAATACCGAGCTTTTGGTTTTGTCTTGTGT
>NW_028234434.1:9107849-9125349 GCF_977035675.1 Penaeus japonicus
GCGGAGATTGATAATAGTGTTAACAAAGGCTATCATCTTTGCTCATTAGTTCACGTTACTGCTAGCTAACCAGTCGCTTACTCGCCCATGGAATTAACTGACGAAGACTAGGAAGAGGCCAGTCAGGCGTCCGCGAGAGCCTGGCTTCACTGGTGGCTTTGCATTTACTCTCGAAGTGTATTAAATGCAACTCAGTAAATGATGGAAGACACGGGTTGTTCGCACATGTAGATATATAGAGAAAGGAAGAGAGTAAGAGTGAGTGAGTGAGAGAGACAATTAAATAGAGATAGAGAGAGAAAGAGAGTGAGTAAGTGAGTGAGAGCGAGAGGGGGGGGATCAGGCAGACAGGCAGACAGACAGATAAACAAAAAGAAACAGAGAGAAAGAAAGAGATCGGATAAGTGAGTACGCGAGAGATAAAGAGAGAGACAGACAGAGACAGAGATAGAGATCATGAAACTAAATGTAAACTACCCCATATGGGGAGCATCCACGACACAGCCGAAAGGGGTGATGATCGACCATATCCGGCAGAAGGAGTGAATAGCGCGAGCGTGTAATGTTCCCTCCTTACGAAACCTACGGTCCTGCGGTGGCGTTACTGTTGGCCCGCCGCAGCCTCGTCGGTCGGCCGCGGAAGCCTCCGAAAGCCTCGAGGATCGGCGACCGTCTTTTGGGCTCCTCGTCGAAGACACAGACTCTTTTAACTCTGGATGTTTGTGGCGAGGAGAGGGCCGTCTGCGGGGCACCCTTTTTGAGTGCGGGTCGAGGGCGGGTCGAGGGCGGGAAGGCAATGCCAATGGGAAAGGTACTGCTTTACGCTCTATCATGATGTGTGTCTGATATATATGTGTATATATATATATATATATATATATATATATATATATATATATATATATATATATATATACATATATATATATGTGTGTGTGTGTGTGTGTGTGTATGTGTGTGTGTGTGTGTGTGTGTGTTATGTGTGTGTTGTGTGTGTTGTGTGTTATATATATGTATATATATATATATATATATATATATATATATATATATATATATATATATATATATATATAATGTTGGCGGGAAATAATACAAATAAAATACAAATATTTTTTTTATAAAGAATGTCCGCTTTTCCTGGTCAATCATTTCCGTTACGATCCATATTCTATTAATTTCGTTACGCTTCTACATAATATTACGAAAGCGTTACAGTAGGCAAATCAAACTATCACTTTCAATTTCTCCTTAATTGTCTAAAAGTACGACTTGGGCGTTATGTCTTTATTAAGCCGCCCATAGCATGTCTAGTCCCGCTTGCCTGAGTGGCTTCGTATGCCTGGTGAATACATGCTATGTTGTGAAACTCATTTTGTTTGATGAACGCACGCGTCGAACCGCTTCGTGTGTATGTGTTTATAAAAGCGTGTTATGAGAGAGAGAGAGAGAGGGAGAGGGAGAGAGAGAGAGAGAGAGAGAGAGAGAGAGAGAGAGGGAGAGAGATTGAGTGAGAGGGGGGGGAGAGAGGGAGGGAGAAAGGGAAGGAGGGAGAATGGGAAGGAGGGAGAGAGGGAGAAAGGGAGAGGGAGAGAGGGAGGGAAAGAGAGAGGGAGGGAGAGAGAGAGAGAGAGAGAGAGAGAGAGAGAGAGAGAGAGAGAGAGAGAGAGAGAGAGAGAGGAACAATTTGAGGATCTTTGGCATATTCGTGTACTTTCCTTTTTTCCTTTCGTTGTTTTGTGTATAACTCGGTCAACATTGAACCCTTCACTTGTGTGTGTGTTTGGGGTGGGGGGTGGGGCGGGTGAGCGAGTGAGTGAGTGCGTGCGTACATGCAATCCAAACCGTTCGAATTCTAAAGTTCCTTTGCCAATCGTTTCGACCGTGATGCAATGAGAGGCCTGCGCCGCCGAGCCCCATTATCGCCACCGCGTGAAAGTCTTTCACGGGATTGCAACCAAATCAACAACAATTACCCGGTCAGAAGACGCGGGATTTCGAAAGAGCGCCGTCGCCAGAATGAAGGAAAGCTGCAAGAGAGAACAATGTATCTGGGCTTGGCGTCTTGGCGATTGTTGATGAGCTTTTGTGTTGCTCGTTTGGCTCGTCTGAAAGGAGATTCATGCAACCCCTTTACTGTGCGAGGAAGTGAGTTTGCATTTTGCAACTGTAATTAGCATTGCTATATGATGCTTGTGTAAAATGAGAATTGTTATTATCTGTCCTTGGAAGGGGAATATATTTTTCTTGTGGAAAGGGAACAGAAAAAAACATATATATGTATATATATATATATATATATATATATATATATATATATATATATATATATATATATATATATATATATATATATATATATATATTTATATACATATATATATACTAAATACATAGTCCACTTTTATAAAAACAAATTTGTCAGGATAGCATCGGAAGGTCTTAACAACACACAGACTTATTACATTGTAAAAAAGATACTATAAACTAGATTCTGGTGTTAATGTGTTAATTCAGAGAATGGCCACAATAGATTCTCTTTCTGGTTGGCTTAAAAATGGTGAATTCACCGAACAATCTCGATTCCTTTTACTTAAGTAAAAGTTAGCCTTTGTGGACCGGATAAAGTTTCCTTTCTAATTAACACTTGCATTATAATGACGACTCGATGAAAGTGAATGTTCGCTTTTGTATATAATTCAGCCTTATCATTAACCATTCTAATGCTAACTGTAATTTTTCAAACATCCCAAAGCATATCTAATTTGTGAGATTCAAGTACCAAAGTCATCATCACGCATCTCCTACAAAGCGGAGGGTGTTACTTATGCTCTGGTAATTCACGTAACGCCACCTGTTAGCTGATCAACTCGCCTGGAATGCATTAGGCACACCACCATGCTATGCCCACCGCCCATGAACAGGGGAGTCGCGAGTCATGGTGAAGTGTGATGCAACGAGCGTCTCTGGCTCTGTTTCCCGAAGACTAAGAGCTATTCGTGGTCTTCCTTTCCTCGAGGTCTATAGGACAAGAAGGTACACGAACGGCGAGGATGGATTCCTACTTTAGATTAATTAAGATTAATTCAGTAAAACTTCATGATTGGAGGAGTATTTTTGCCTCAATATTAATTCTAGATGAAACAAGCAGTATATTACACATGTATTTATGATTCAACGAGACACTGAACTGCCTTTCCGCTACCTAGAAGAGAAGGAATTATTTGATACAATTAGATAATTCTGGGAATCACTTCAGCAAATCGAACAATAAATTGAACAGAAAGAATTTCAAGACTTTTTAAGACCGCCTGACTAGTCATTACGGTAGAAGCTGTACTACATCGTTACCAGACACGAATCAATTTTGAAAAAGTCGCAGATTTTAGTTCTCTTGCTTCTAAAAAAAAAAGACTAACATAAAAAAAACTAGAAAATAGTGTGGAGAAAATGTGGATCTTCATTATCGAAAGTTGCTGTGGTGAGATCAGTGACTGTCGATCGCTGGAAACATGTGAGACTTTTTTTCCTTTTTTCAGTTTTACAATCTCTCGCTCTTTATTGGTCTGTCATGACGTTTTATATAAATATTTTTGTAAATGGTTAATTGGCATGCAATCTAAATTGTGACTTATTGTGTTGAAAGTCTTAATATCTATATTCAATACTTTATATTTGCCACTATTGTTGTTATCAAGACTAATACCATTATCAATATTTGTAATACCATTATTTTGATTGGTATCATCTTCGCTAGCTTTATCAATATCAAAATGATTGTCACCATGATCATCATTATCACCAACATCATCACTTTCGATATTTGTTATCATTATTATTATTTTCTCAACAATTCCGAAATTCCTTAGTAGCTAAAAATCCATAGAACAAGAAAAAACAGCTACCAACATCTGATATCTTCATTGGTAAAACATAGATAAAAAAATAAAGATGAATTGTTAGAAAAAGCAAAATGAAATAAACTTCAATCTTGGAAATTATCCTGTCAAACACATGGGTTGTTGAATAAGGGAGAGGGCATCGCGCGCGCCCCCGGATGCGAGGTCAGGTCAGATCAAGTGCACCTCCGCCAGAAGCTCTTCCTTCTACATCTACATCTACACCTCCAGGCAGTCTTTTTTCCCCCTTTTTGTTTCGTGTTTACGTCTCATTTTTTCTCCACCTGCACCGTTGCTAGGATTGCGATGCAGTGTGGGCTGGAGGGGGAGGAATTCAAATGAGGAGAGAAGCCGTTGTGTCAGTTTCCTTTCAACGGTTTTCTGTCTCGCTGTTGTAGAAGATGAATACAGAGAATGACGCGAGAGATTTAAAAGTTCTATCGTTTTGAGAAATAGCAATTAGACAAAAAGAAAGTGGGGAACTTCACACGCACGCACACACACGCACACGCACACACACAAACAGAGAGAGAGAGAGAGAGAGAGAGAGAGAGAGAGACTCAATTTGTACATAATTTCACCCTTAGATAAAACATCTCTATTCATCAACTGTTTTTAATCTCCCATTTCCCCTGTCTCCTGAGCACCACGCCACGCTACCATCATCCTGTAACTGATTTCACATTTGTCTCGAAGCTGCAGACCACATCAGTCGAAACAGCTTCACCAGGGTTTCGAAAATGCGGTCACTTCGAGCTTTAAGAAAGATATACTCTTGCTCTTGCGGTATATGAAACTCTTGTTTGACTTGTTTGACTCTCCCAAAGCGGCATTTTGCGTGAATGAGTGGAGAATGTGGCTGGTGAGAATGTTGAAATGAATGAGGAGAATGATACATGATGCATAGCAGAGTTTGCTTATTGTTAATGATTTTTTAAATGAAAGAGCGTGTCGTAGATTAGACGAGCGGAGGGTTTTCAGGAACGTGGAAGTTGAAATACGAAGTAATTTTGAAGGCTTTTGCATCATTGGATTCTTCGCTTTTTCTTTAGAATAATAATGATGATGGTGATGAAAATAAAAATAAAAACGATGGTGATAATATCAATATCAGAATATGCATCACTTGATTAAACACGGGAATAATGGTGTTTCACACGGAGAACGAGAGAGAGAGAGAGAGAGAGAGAGAGAGAGAGAGAGAGAGAGAGAGAGAGAGAGAGAGAGAGAGAGAGAGAGAGAGAGAGAGAGAGAGAGAGAGAGAGAGAGAGAGAAAGAGAGAAATATAGAGAAATGAAAGTTTCTATATTCTTCTCAACACGAGACCTAACAAAAAGTAAAGTACGAAGGCCTGAACATTCCTGTTCCCACATTACCGTGCTGAACTGTATTAATGTCATTTAGCTGTACTGCCTACGGATCTTCGCAGGCCTACATATGGCAGGGCCCGGAAGCGAATGCTTTACCTACTTTGTGGCAATTAATTATCTTATGACAATTCTGTAGCGTCAAGTATAGGTTTACTACATTTTCATATGTTATTAGTTTTCTCTGTTGTTACCTTTGTTAGTGTTACTAGAACGGTCCAAATCAGAAATTGAGATTTGCCCCCCCCCCTAAAAATAGATTGAGAAATACACATTATGATATGATTATATATATAGATAGATAGATAGATAGATAGATAGATATATAGATATATAAACACACACACATATTTATGTATATATATATATATATATATATATATATATATATATATATATATATATATATATATATATATGGTATTATTCTGGGTTTAGATACATACACATAGATAGATACATGGATATAACAATAGCCGTTGAAATGCTTTGCTGCGTAGCTTCAGATAATGGGAAGTGGATAACGTTCACATCGCAATTTAGCGAGATTCGCCACACAGCGAGAAACTTACGAAACCCTTTTAAAGGCCCGTTTTTTCTAATCGTGCGACAAACTCAATGACGGCGCAAATGTCGGCGCGCATAGTGTTGGTGTGAGAAATCGAATAGGAAGGCGTGAGTGCGGCCGAAGACTACCGATTTAGAAGATTTTGTGAACGCCACGACGCCAGTACATGCTAGAGAGAAGTGTCTTCGTTAAACCTAAAAGTAATGTAATATTTTAGTGGAACAGCGTGCGCACAGTAGAAGTAGTAGTAGTAAGAGAACTTGAGAATCGGAATTCTCGAAAGAAGAAGAGCGGGAGAAGAACACACTCATGTATATACAGTAAATATACTACAAGACTGCTGATTCTGGTCGTGTTTGCGATCAGCAATTCCTTTCCAAGAGACCAGTGCACCTATCAAGCCACATAGCGTGCTCCTTTCGCCTAATTGTTAAACTACATGCTCACTCGATCATGTCAGGTGCATTGCCTCTGTTCGTAACAATCGCCAAATCAATTTTCAAGAACTGAGAGAAAAGACAATAGACCATGGTGTGAACGCGCGCCAAATTTGGCCAAGCAAAACGAGAGCTTTCAACTGCGATTGAAAAAAAGTTGGTTTGCCGAGAACGCGGTGAGGCTGACCGACTGTTTGTTACCTGTTTGTTACATGCGTATATGTGTATATCAACATACAGATGTTTATATATATGTACGTATTTATGTATATATATATATATACATATATGTGTATATATGTAGATATAGATATAGATACATGTATTTTTGAGAATGAGCTCCGTCGAAACGCGTGAAATACATTCATACCTTTCTTATACATACATATATATATATATATATATATATGTGTGTGTGTGTGTGTGTGTGTGTGTGTGTGTGTGTGTGTGTAAATACCCACAATTTCTGTGTGATATGAGTTAGTACGCAAAAGATGGTACTTCCTTCGGGTGAATGATCGGTTTACGACATCCGAGCAGCAAGGACATGGACTGCTGGTGCCAAAGGCGCGTCGCGATGCCATCTCCACAACACACCGCCGCCATTACTGACTTCAGCGTGTCATTATGCCGCGGTCTGGCGACGCCGCCGTTCGCACAAAGGATGCGGCGGTGGCTGAGGTAGCTTTAAGAGTTTCTTTATACTGAATTTGTTTGTTTAAGTGGGATTGCGCTGCGAATTGTTTTCTTATTTATGTTTTGGGAAATATCCGCGCGATTCAAGGTTATCAACGTTAATGGTGCGTATTAGACTTTTTATGTTTGCTTAAGGGATTGCTTCTTGTAGTTGCATCTCTGCGAGTACATAAGCACAAATACAAATTATACAATACACACGTGCGCATGTATATATATATATATATATATATATATATATATATATATATATATATGTATGTATATATATATTTATAATATATATATATATATATATATATATATATATACATGTATATATATGCATATATATATATGTATAGAGAGAGAGATACACAAATATATATATATATATATATATATATATATATATATATATATATATATATGTGTGTGTGTGTGTGTGTGTGTGTGTGTGTGTGTGTGTGTGTGTGTGTGTACATTTATATAGTTATAGTTGTGTGTATTACAAATATATATATATATATATATATATATATATATATACATACATACATATATACATACACACACACATATACAGAGACCGCGAGAGCGCATAGGCATCCCTTTCCATCTCCTAAGCTAACCGCGTTCCCGACACAGCTTCCCCGCGTACGAGCTGACCCACTTTAGACTCACCTTCCGTTAACAGAAGCCTGACCAAGAATTTTACAGCTCCTGCGATTCTCTTAAATTCCCAGAATTCGACGACCAGCTCCCTACCCTACCCCCTACCCCCTGCCCCTGCCCCCCGCCCCCCGCCGTGAGTACTCGCACAATTACGGACGCTCAGCCACTGAACAAAACAACCTTCTTGCGGCTTCAGTCGTGGCCGGAGTAATCCCACTGCCGTAATTTCCTTGAAGCAAATTCTCTCCCAGGTGACGATTCTGTAATTGGCGGACAATTAAACGATCGGTCGACTTCGCTTCCACACGCCATGACCTGTTAGTTGATTGGCGCCATTAAGATAATCAAGAGAGCTCGGTAAGTTTCCTCTCTCCGTTCCACTTTCTTGAAGACGGCGAATCCGTTTCCTCGTTTTACGGCACGAGATGCCAGGACCATAAAATGCCGTCGTGAGGCCGCGTGGAGTCACTGTGCCTTTGCTCATTGAAAAGGTGCTATAATCAGGACAAATATATTCATCTATCCATGTATATGAATAGCAAAACATTATGATAAATTCATGGGGAAAACACTAAACACGGGACTTCATTTTCCGTTTTGTATTTATCTCAACTTAATTCTGTCACCTCAGACCGTATCTGGATAGAATTAATATCATCACAAAGTGTGTTTGGAAGGAAGTGGCATAAACGCTCAAGGATCAAGCACTTGCAGGATGTGGTTATCGACTAAGGATGTGTCTAAAGTCGCCTTTTCTCCGCGATCGCCACCTCATCATTGCAGAGGGAATTATTTTTTTCCTGTCTCACAAAAAAAAATCGCATTCGTCATTTTGGCATCAGTCACTTTGCTACTAAAATGTATGGGAACAGAATTTTCTTTTGTGTTTATTTATGAAGTAAGAAGACCCACTGTTCCTTAATGTCCCCTTCATTAGGAAGGCATAATTGCACAGGATGTTGATAAAAAGAGTGAAATTGTCACTGCGATAAGCATAATGAGCTGGAATGTCTAACGAGGCCCCCACCAAGATGGTACTTATCTCCTAACTACCAGACGACGGGACTTTCCCCCCCCCCTCCCCCTCCCCTCGCGACCTGCCAACATTCCAGCTGCCCGCCTGACAACAATCCAGGCCTTTTCTTTTCGCAGCGGTGCCCTGGATTTGGTTTGTCTTGAATACTTTTACCGCTTATTTCCAACATTTGAGTAGATAGATTCTGATTTAAAATAAGGTTTATATATTTCTTATATATTTATATATATTTTTTTCCAGTCGCACCCCGGCCTATCATTCAAACGGTGGATAAGTTTATACTTTTATTTTATTTTTCATGTTCCCCTGTATACTGTTTCCTCGAACACACAAAGGCCTATTTTGTAAAACCTCTTGGGTTAAAAATCAACACTTTTACGTCAACGAGCTCCGTTCTTGTTATTTTATAGGTCCATCGTATACCTCGTCTGGAAACCTCTTGTGTTTAACCCGATGGCCTATATAATCTCCGCGAACAATAGGGGAAAAAAAACTGGGAAACCAATAAAACGCAAGACAAGAAATCGTTGTGGCCGAAGAGACTCTGAGGTGTTTGAGGTCCGACACCGCCACCAAACCGCGGCCAATTGGAGGCACTAAAGATCGTGCTATTGTTCCGTCGTGCTGTGGCAGGGATGTTGTGTTGGGGGGAGGGGGTTGTTTTCGTACTTTATTGACGATGCATGGCAACTACCTGAAGATAGTTTGAGAATTGGGGTGCCAAATGAGTGGCGAAATTTGAAGATTTTCTCGAAAAAAATAACACTATGAAGATGAAAATTCGTTTTAAACCCAAATCGATTTCGTGGTTTATTTCTGCAACGCACGTAGAAATATTATTCATTTCTAAAATCGTTCAATTTTATTTCTTTTCTTTTTTTTTGTGAGATGACGTCAAACTCTGACCCGAAATTTATAGCCCAGATGATTTTATTACTTGTCTTGATTTAATCGGGAATTCTTTTATCGGCTTTAGTTCGTTTTAGAGGTGTTCGCCGACCAAAACAAACTGGCCTTGATTTTTTTCTTCTTCTTTTCATCGTCCTTGGTGTTTACTACTGAGGGAGTTCACCGAAAAACAACATAGAATGATTCTTTGCTGTGGTTGACGGCACAATGCACGTCCGTCCAAATTGTTATGACTGTTGCTCATTTTTCCCTTCGTCGTTTTGTTTACAAGTCGTTCCGCATGAATTCTTCACAATTGAGATAATCAGGATAAAGGAGAAGAGGTAGAACAGGATAAGTGGAAATTATTAAGCCGTGTGTCTCGTGGGAAACTTCACAGAAAATGTAATCACGTGACAGTCCAAGGTCGTATGTGTGTGTTGTACGCATTCGCCCATATTGTACTTAGTAATCCTTTTTTGCAAGAAAACTTAGTGCCTCTTTTTCACCAGGGTTCTCCCCATATAATTTGTGCCTCACCCCTCTAATTATTTGTATATCTCATAATTCTGCATGGTATAATATAGCTTTGTTCCTTTATTCTAATGTAAACCTTGAGAACGTTGACTCATCTGGCGGCAAGTGCAAAGGGGGAGGGCTGGGGGGGTCATATGACTTCGATTTTGTTTCATTTCTCATTTTCAAAGGGAAACGCATTCGCTTCCGGAATGAAATTTATGTCGAAATGGTACATTTTGAACGTGCCTTAGGCTTCATCTTGATATCTATTTCTTGTTATCATTAATGTTATCATCGCAATTATCATCATCATAATTATCCTCATCGTCCTCATCAGTGTTTATTTTTGTTTTCGTTAGTACAATTATATATATTTTTTAACAATTATGTTTTTGATCACTATCCTCATCATATGTGTTATTCAATATTGTTACTATTATAAACTTCCTGCCAGAGCTACTAGTATCATCACTACTTCTGTATTTCTACAACACAATCGTTATTACTCTCGCTCTTACAACAACTACTAAACTCTACGACTATTTTGCATTTTCGAAGAAGTGGGATAGTGATATGCAGTGAAAAGGATAATAAATCATACCATGCTATGAGTAAATATAAGCCATACTAAAGTCTATTTTGTCCTTTTTGTGAGAAAATGCAGCCTAAGATTAATTACCATAACTTCTTGTTCTTTATTTTGTTCCATTGTTCTGTGTTCCATGTAGGATGAGTTTCCCACTGGAGAAAAAAAAAAATATTTTCATCATCTTATTGTATAATTATCATCTTCATTTTTTTTTATCTATTTCTCTTTTTGTCTTTCTTTTTTTTCTTGTTTTTTTTCGAATTTGCGTTATTTTTTTTACTTTTGTACAATAAGACCGGAATCCCTTCCGTGCTCGTTGGTCTTAACGACCTTACAGCTTGCAGGAGGGTAACCTTGACCATGATGAGGCGGGAGGGGGGAGGGGATAGAGTAAAGAAGAACAAGCGAGAACAGAAGAGGCCGGAAGGGGAGAGAACGGGAGGGGAGGAGGGGCAAGAGAGAAAAGGGGGAAGAGGAGGGAGAGGGGTTAACGTTTAGGGGAAAAGGGGGGGGAGGGGGAGGAGTAAGATCTAATGGAAGAGGGAGAGAAGTGATAACCAAGGGGAGAAGAGGGAGAGAGGGGGAGGAGTAAGATCTAATGGGAGAGGGAGAGAAGGGATGACTAAGGGGAGAAAGGGGGGGTAACATCTAATGGGAGAGGAGTGATGGCTAAGGGAAGAAGGGGGAGGGGGGAGGGAGGGGGAGTTACTTCCTGTGCAGGATAGTAATGAGTCTCACCTTGAAGCTCTCGTTTTGATGGCGGGCGGCGCCAGCGTGCACGGCGACCGCGGTAACGAAAATTGCGGTATATCCGGTAAATTCGCTCGCATCTTGAGGATGACAAAAGGACGGGGTGCTCATCCTCGCGAGAATCTCTCTCTCTCTCTCTCTCTCTCTCTCTCTCTCTCTCTCTCTCTCTCTCTCTCTCTCTCTCTCTCTCTCTCTCTCTCTCTCTCTCTCTCTTCTCTTTCTCCTTCTCTCTCCTTCTCTCTCTCTCTCTCTCTCTCTCTCTCTCTCTCTCTCTCTCTCTCTCTCTCTTTCTCTCTCTCTCTCTCTCTCTCTTTCTCTTTCTCCATCTCACCCACCCCTCTTCCCTTTGCAATTGCACGTGGCTTCCCTCCTTCCTTGCTTCAACATTGCTTTGTAGATCCCGGACAAAGCAATTTCCTGTCTTAAGCTATCATCACAAAGAATCTGTCTGTCCTCATGACCTCCCCCATGGCCAAGGAGGAGCGGGGGGGGGGGTGATGGGGTAGCGTAGAAGGGGTTGTTGAGTTGTCAAAGATCAATGTAACTCTTGTCCTTGTTTTAGTATTTTGTCTTGGCGATGTGTCTTATTTTCTTGTTTTATCATTGTGTTATTTTAAATGTTTCTTGGTTATCGTGTTTTTTTTTTTTTTTTTTTTTTTTTTTTTTTTTTTTTTTTTTTTTTTTTTATCAAGCAATATCGGCGGGATCGTTCTCTCCCCCCACCCCCACCCACCCCCCAAAAAACTATAATAATAATCATAATCATAATAATAATAATAATAAGATAAAATAAAACAATACATCGACACATATAAACGTTTTTCTTTTTACTCCATCATGATTCATTTTCAATCCAAATTTTCCTCTTTGGAATAAGACAAACATACCAAGAGTTGTTAGTAAATTCAAGAGCAATTCCCTTCCGCAAGAGAAGTCAATAGAAATAAATAGATCAATAACATATAAGGATAAAGATATATTGCTTAACATCGATAAAAAATAGATAAACGAATATAAAAAGAAGAAAAAGTAAATCAATGAATAGTTAAATAAATATCTAAAAAAAATCAGTAACTAGGTGGTGTAAATGCTGACACTTGGCTTGTTATGGTAATGACTTACGACCCAGTGACCGAATCTCCGCCTAAGGTGTTTAAGCGACTCCACCCAACTCTTCTGAGACTCCCCCCCCCCCCTTCTCTTCCACCGTCACCCCTCCCCCTTTTCCTCCTTCATCATCACCCCCCCCCCCACCCCATCCCCTTTCTCGCATAATACTGGAAGGCGGCCGAAAGTATGAAATGAAAGTTGGGTCAGATTTAGCGCTCATAAAAAAAAAAATATATATATATATATATATATATATATACATATATATATATATATATATATATATATATATAGGAAATGGATATAGATTGTACTTCATTATTTGTCTATTGATATTTTATTCTTGTAACCCCACCTCCCCGTCCATCCCTCTCATTCCGAGATGTGTAAAGGAAAATGTCTCAAAAACAAAACATTTTTATTTACATAACCTTTTAACCTCTTTTATGCCACAGAAGCAAGAAACATTTACAAAAGAAAATGAGACACGTAACCTATTCACACCGCCATGGAAGCGCTCGGTAAAACGCCTCCCCCCTCCCCTTCCCCCCTCCCCCTCACCTGGTGCGGTCTCCCACGGCCCCGACCATGCAAATCCAGACGTGATGAATGTTCTAGATTTCCGACAACGTGGGCGTATGTTGCAGGTGTTACGGCCGTCCACGGGGGCGACCGCCAAAGCTGGCACCGGCGGTTCGCTAGACCACAAGAGGCACTGCTGTAAAACTTTATAAAACGTCTTAATGGCCAACAGGTGATGAGTGGTCGTCGAGAGTTGCCTAATAAAAATTTAATGAAGTGTGTGATTTGAATAATGTTGACCTACTTCTTTCTCATTACTGAAACAAAACAATATCAGCAAAATGGTAAGATAGGTTTTGCAATCCTGTTGGGATTCTCTGTGTACGAAACAGATGTAGACAGATCGTATGATTAAACTTACTGTAAGACTCCAGTCACAGTCAGTCTAGATGACTTTCCATATTTACATCGCATTCTCGTTATGGTGAGCTTTTGACACTCTGTTCAACAAATTAAATATGACAATATAAAATATCGCCATCAAAGGTGTAATCAAGTTCACCACCTGAACAAACTGCGCAATTTTCCGTCTGATTCGCAGCTGCACACACACACAGACCTCCCTCGCCCCTTGCAGTGCAACGCGACACTTGGCCAGGCACAGGAAACGCGCTGACTCACGATACCTGATAAGATAATCTCGTGAGGCGTGACAAAAAAAATGCATAGGATTCGATAGGGGAACGTGAGGTGGTGACGCAGGTCAGCGAGATGATCTGCAGAGGGTAAGGATCCCTCTTATGGGCGCTGTGGATCCCAAAATCTTGTCTGAATCTTTGACCTCTTATTTCATATGACGTCATCTGGAACTGCGGTGTTAAATCATGCTTTTAGGCTTGTGTGGTTTGTCTCTGTCCTACACACACACACACACACACACACACACACACACACACACACAGTTGAATATCGTTTTGATTTAATCAGGTGTAGAAGTAACTGATTGAAAGCCAAATGTGCTCTAAATGCTCTGTCGTTCTCTTTATCCCTTCCTGTATAAATGTCATCCCTTCTCCTACACAAACTAAAAAAAAAAAAACATGAATCTCATAGACTCACTCAGCGTAACTGTAATCCCGTATTCCCGTTTTTCTCCTTCCGGAACCTAATTAAACAGAAAGTATACCTACTTCCCCACGCAGGAAACAGGTCCCTCCCCTTTCCCTCTCCCGCCCACCTGCTCAAGTCATTAATCAGTTATACCTGTCGTGTCCAGGTGATTAGTTACCTCTAACCGGGACGGAGTAACAGGTGGGGGAGGCGCCGTGACAGCACCATTTTGCTTTCGTAAACAACCCAGGGCTCTTTCCTGGTATACCCAGCCCAGGCCGTAATTTTATTCATACGATGGTTTCTCTTCCGTTACTCGCGTCGTTCTGTGACTTGAGTTTGGACACGGGTTTCTATTTTTTTTTTTTTTTTTCAGTTAGAGAATAGGTAATAGAATCAGGTGAAGTTGAGACTAATTACCAAATTGAGCAGAACCGCTAACAGAATGAATTCCTTCGTTTCCATAGACTAATTTGCCCTTATCTCCCACAGTGCTCAATGTGGCCGCAGGGAAAGCGCCCATGCAGTCGTCCGTGGCCGAGGGAGGCATCCCGCAGAAGGCCGTGGACGGGTCGTCGGCCACGGCGTTCTCCGCAGACACCTGCACCCTCACCAACACGGAGCGGAACCCCTGGTGGTACGTCAACCTCCTCGAGCCCTACATGGTGCAGCTCGTCAGACTTGACTTCGGACAGTCGTGCTGTGGTACGTTAGTTCTGTGTATTTCTGTGGCGGATGGATGTGCATATATATTCCCACATACCCATGTTGATTCGGTTTATCCACTACTGATATGTAAGCTGGAATATAGATCTGATGATTATAATCACATTAGTAAGATTGATCATTTTCATACACTGTAAATGCATGTTGTAAGCTTAAACCCCGACACACTCGCATCAAACAGGGAACCAGCCAGCGACGATTGTGGTTCGCGTAGGCAACAACCGGCCTGACTTGGGAGTCAACCCCGTGTGCAACAGATTCGTCGGCCTGCTGGAGGAAGGCCGCCCGCTCTTCCTGCCCTGCAACCCGCCCATGCCTGGCGCCTTCGTCAGCGTGCACTTCGAGGGTCCTCTGGGTGTCCAGTTGTCAATCTGCGAGGCTTTCGTATACACTGACCAGGTAATGCCTACTCTGAATCATAGCATTTCTTCGGTCCTTACTCTTCCATTACTAATTCGAATGCTTACAATTCAAAATCGATTTTCTGATAACGAAGTGGCATTTCTTTCCTAATAAGAACGACAAGCCTCAAAATCTTACCGTAACCCTCCCTCGCCAGGCACTTCCCATCGAGCGGTGCCCGTCCTTCCGCGACCAGCCTCCGGGCAGCACTGCCACTTACAACGGCAAGTGCTACATCTTCTACAACCAGCAGCCCACAAACTTCGATGACGCCCTCGAGTTCTGCCGAAGCCGAGGAGGATCCTTGGTGGACGAGACCAACCCGGCCCTGCAAGGATTCCTTAGCTGGGAACTTTGGCGCAGACACAGGTAGGAGTTTGGGTTTAATATAATGGGATGTAAAAGTCGATGCATAGTCTGTTATATTTTGAGTATGCTTTATCTTATGCTTCGTGGCAACTAGAATTTTGTTGTTGAGAAGTTATTTTGACGAGAATATCAGTGTTCATAAACTTTCGCTAGTTCACTGACAACCTAATTTGTCCTTGTAAAATACCAATTTAAAAATCATATAAGAATCAAAATGTTTGTTTATGTTTTGAGCGTGTGTCCATATACACATCTAATACAATACAGGGGAGGTTCACTATTTTTCTCATGTGTCCAGGGGAGAACAAAACGGTCAGTACTGGATGGGCGCCGTTCGTGACCCCGATGACGTCAATAACTGGAAATGGATCAACGGTCGTGACGTTACCGTGTCCTTCTGGAACCTTCCCGGCGGCAACGAGAACTGCGCCAGGTTCGACGGCACCAAAGGCTGGCTCTGGTCGGATACCAACTGCAACTTCGATATCAACTTCATCTGCCAGCACCGTAAGAGTTTCCGTTTCGCTCTCGTAAACTTTTTCTATCTTTTCTATAGTGACAATCAGTGCTCAATATGCAAAATCAATCTGCACTTTTCACATCCAGCACTCTTTAAATCCAGGGGATTTTTTAAAATGCATCTAGATATCATAAAAGATAATGATAAGATTAATGATAATGCAAATAATGATCATACAGAATATAGCAAGCCGTGTTGGTCTCCTTGTCCGTTTTACGGATCGTGCCTCAAACGTGGAGGCTCTTTACCTGACCCTTTCTTACTGTGGGCGTCTAACACATCTAAATACCACAACAAATCTAACAAACATATCACCCCCCTCCCCCCCAGGCCCAATGACGTGTGGAAAGCCCGAGCAGCCGCCCAACTCCACCATGGTCGCCGCCAACTACAATGTGGACTCGGAGGTGGAGTACCGCTGCGACCCCGGCCACGTCCTCATCGGCCCCGCGCAGAGGACCTGTCTCGACTCGGGCTTCTTCGATGAGTTCCCGCCAACCTGCAGATGTGAGTCTTGCTTTCGTGTGTCGTCTTTGTGGAATTTTCTTCTTGGGGATAAAAATTAACAAAATAGATGAGTGTCGGTGTAAGCTTATTTTTACTCTCGTTTGTGTGTCCCGAGTTTGACTCAAGGATCTTTACTTGGCCTTTCTTAACGTGTCTGAGATTTATAACACACAGAGACCTCTATAATCATATTAGATAATGTTGTATTCTCTGATATATGTACTACATACTATACTTACTTTACTATATTACGATGGATTAAAAATTGCAGAGCTCTAACCTGTAATCTAAAAGTTCTTGCCCTTACAAATTCCTTCCTTCCCATCCCAGATCTGGAGTGCGGCCTGCCAGCGCCCATCCGGAATGGTGGCTATTACTTCGTCAACGAAACGCGGCATTACCTGAGCGTCGTCAGGTACGAGTGCAAGCCGGGATACACGCTTGTCGGTCGAGCGGAACTGGTCTGTGACATTGACGAACGGTGGAACGGACCTCCTCCCCGATGTGAACGTAAGTGTTGGTGGCGTTCCCTTCGAGAGGAGCGCGTCTCTTCGTCTTCCGTGGGACTTCATCCGATCTTGATGTTTATCTTATTTCAGCCATGAATTTCCTTCACTTCCGATTTGCATTTCTTGTGAATAACTGTAGTGGTTGATGAATTTCAGGGATTATTAACAAACTATATTTGTTATCTCTCACTTTCACAAAATATATATTTTGAATACTTTTTTACGGTCTGTCTTCTGAAGCGATTGAGGACCACCGAGTCTCCTCTCTGGCGGTATACTTTCTAAGCCTGTTTATTATATTCTCACAAATCAGTTCATTTCT
>NW_028234434.1:9140349-9147849 GCF_977035675.1 Penaeus japonicus
AGCCTATACAGCATCCATTCACGGATTCAAACATCGGTGAACCTTCCTGACATTGCACAGCCAGTACTGACGCTTGGGGATGCCTTATGGATATTCATCCAAAATTTCTAGAAAAATGAAGTTGTAACGCTCTATGAGAGAAACGGTGAAACTGACATTACGCCTTAAGGAGATGGGCGACACAAACTGAATGAACTTAGTTCACAAAACTATAATACTACCAAATACTACTGTCTACCAAATTACATGACTCGAGTATATAACAGGGAATCAGAAACAACTAAAGGCGATATTGACTAATCTATCTCATGATTTTCTTTTTTAACCAAGATAGAGGATTGCACAAGAAACAAGAGCTTCGAACTAGTTATCACCTCTGTCAATCAAAGCCAGACTTTATCAAGTTTTATCAAGGAGAAATTCAATGATACTATACCCAAAGGTCACGTGGATCTTCCTTTAATGTTGGTCATGCAGTGAGGTGCTTTGTTAGTATTCCTCATGATGAGGTGCGAGGGATGACAGGCAAAACGCTGCAAGAATTTTGTCATGACGTTAGAGTAGAACCAACTAGTGGCAGGCGAAAGATTGACTTATTATGGCTCTTACTCATCAAGTGAACCAAGAGGTGACCCAAGTGCTCGAGGATTCTGAATTCGTGGTTGGTGGAAAGTCTTCGACATTCGAATCTTTGAACCTGTGGCTCTGTGTCATCAGGGCTCCTAAAAATGAAAAACACTAATCAGAGAAAATCTTGATAAATTACGGAACTTTCTCACTATTATTTTTCACTTTAAGAGAAATGAGCCCAAATGGCAAATCTTTCTACGCAAGGCTAGTCGAAGATATGTCAGAAAAAAAAACAAGGGGCTTCATTTTTTACCCAAGTGTCGCCTGTCATTTTCGCTTCTCCGATTTGCTCTTCTGTACCTGAGAGGTAGTCCATCACTATGCTATTTGTGTGGTCACTGTAAAAGCTATGCGCAGTATGATGTAATATGCATGCTGATTAATAAAGAGAAGCCATTCTGAAAAGTAGTGGTAGTAGTAGGAGGAGGAGGAGGAGTGGTAGTATGACCCCTTTATTGAATGGACTATGAACTAGCGGTCGCCGAGCATTGCATAAGAACACGGCTCTATGAATGAAAGCAGCCCAAAGTATAATGTAATATGCATATTTTGGATTAAGATTTAAATGGAAGCGCAGTTATGCTAGAAGGGGAAAGTTTTTTTTTTCTTATAAATAAAAGTTGTAGTAGTTCCTGTACTAACAGTAGTAGTAGTAATAGTAGTAGTAGTAGTAGTAGTAGTAGTAGTAGCAAGAGTAGTAGTAGTATCGATATTACTAGTAGAAATAATAACACTGATAGGAAGAAAAAATAAAAATAGTGTAGATGATATTGTACACTCAGCATAGGTTTATTAAGGGACGCATCTTGACTTCACTTAATTAAACTTTTCTCCAAGGGACGTAAACAAGCAGACGAAATCGCAGACGCCGTCAACGCCATCTATTGACGCTTCCAGAGACTAAAACTACAAAAGCTCATGTAATATTTTCGGTTCTCCAGCCTTTCTTATATATGTAAAGAATTTTCAGAGATACTTAATAAAATATCTAAAAGCATATTTTCCTTCATTTGCCACTATAATATCTATAATTATCCAAAATTGCGCATAAAAGAAAAACGTTATTTTCATTTCCAAGAAAATAACTTAATATCATTAGAAATTTCCTAAATACAGAATAATTCACCCCTATTATAATATAATTTACCACCCATCACTCATTTAAAGAAAAGAAAACCCATCTTCACACCCAAATAAACAATTCGAAGTGGGCAGAAATTTCCCGAAAATCCCGGTGAAGATAACGCCCAGTGTACACACATGATCCAATGAACTAAGACAACCCGCTAAAGGACCCACAGTATTATCACGTTTTCTTCCCTTTTCCTCCAGTCTTTGCCAAGCCCATGGATCACAGGTGCCGGAAGCGAGTGAGAGAAGCCAAAAAGAAAGCGAGACCAGGTGATATACCCGTAAATAGTGTTGGAAAAGCGATATTCTTAAGAGCGGAGGACGATCGGTTTGAACCTCCATCCAATAGCTGAGCAAAGTCACGTAGACTCACATGCCACTTCCTTTGCCGGGAATTTAGGGAGTTGGCTGGGTTTTAGTCAGTTTTATTTACTTGATTTGGCGAGAGGGATTTGGCTTTTGTTGACTTTTTGTAGGTTTTGTAGGAAATAAACTTTGGATATTTGTATTACGTGATATTTTTTGTTGGGGGGTTGGCGAGTCCTCAACGTGTCTGCTTTTGAATATGTATATATATCGCGTGGCTGTTTAGTTTACTCTTTATCACGCCGGTTTTTATCCCATTTGGAGCTCTTAAGACCTTAGTTAACTAGGAAGGGTGATAATTAGATGGATATTTAGTATGGACTGGCTCTTATTAATGTTGTATTAGTATATTAGGTTCTTGTTTACTTATTGTTATTTCTTTTTGGAAATGCTGTTTTCAAGGTCTAAGTAGAAGTATACCTAAGGTACTATTCAGTTTGCTTTGGATAGGGACTGCCATTGCATAAGCTCTGTAACCACATGAATCACTATTGAGGGGATGACCTGAATTCCAAATATTTATATATTCTACACAGATAATCCGGGTGACTATTTAAATTAGGATTGCAGAGACGGAGAATTCCTATGCATTGGTCACTAGTGGCACACAATGTAACCCTGTTAGGTATTAAAAATCAGGAGAAAGTAAGAATGAACTGTGCAGGGTAGAAGTAAGCCCGCAAGCATTTATCAAGGTCCGCTAATCTACACGTCAAATGGTGCCAATGCATCTGCACGTTGCACTCTAAAACTCTTCCACATTTATGCTGGCATGTCAAACCTTTTTCTTGTCAGAGCAAAAATTGTTAAGGCCATGGTATCGTATTCCAGATAATTACCAAAATCTTTGACCAAATGTTAGTTTAGGTTAGAGGATAGTTTATTGATTACTCTTTTTATTTATTTATTTATTTATTTATTTTTTTTTTAGAAAGGTATGTGCTTAATTGAACTTGATATACAAAGGATTACACATTTTGTACTCAACATACAAAATATGGCCATTTTCTAATGTGTTACTTCACACAATTAACAAGAAACAAAACCATTCGTGTCCATGTGGAGTAATTCAAAATTGAGAGACTATTTTCTCTCAACTTAATTAACTTTTTGTATCTGGCTATTAATGGCCATTAGAAGAGTATTATTTTTTTCTCTCTCTCTCGTTTCTTTATGGTATGAGTTAGGTTAGGTCCAAACAAAAGCTCATTAATGACATGTATATAGATGATATAAATTTGGACAGCATCATCCACTAGGTGCACAATATATGGGTACATTAGAATGATGAATTGTGGAATGCTTTTCCTCTCTGATATATTCATAGCAATTTGAGAATATAGTAATTATTCTTTACATAAGTAACTACATATCTTCAGTCATGTCACATTTCAAGAAGCCTATTAGAGGGACTGTTTCACCTGACTCGTGGTTTTTGGCCAGACACTGAAAATTCAGAATCCACACAAAGTGACGCACTATGACATAGATGCTGGATAATGCAAGAGAAATGTTAACCCTTTTTCCCGACGGGGCACTCGCTACGCGAAGACCCCTATGCCGGGCAATTGCAATATTGCATTGAAATAGTCACACTGGCATGACGCCCCGGCATCGGGAGTTTGGCTGTGTCACACGGGTGTGACGCAACCGTCGTCATAGGGTTAACAAATTTTAATTTTTTTAGATTGTTATGTAAGGGGCCAATCCAAGCTATATCTTGCCAGAATATATATGGAGGATGATTGTTAGCCTCTTTGCTGCTATTGCATGATGCTATAGGGTATTTCTATCATACTGAATAACTCCTATTTGTAAATGAGAACAGAAAAGTCCTAAATGAAAGTTTATCAATAGTTCATTTAGCTTACTTGAGGTATAAACAGAAGTCAGTGTATTAATTAGAGATGAAAAGGAAGGGAAGGAAAGAGGAAAGATTATATAAACATTAGAGACACAGAAAAGAAATGAATATATGTGCTGTCAACTTTGGTTTTGTTTTCTTAATTTTTATTACAGACAGATGGCTCCAGAGGTGCTTAGTCATCAAGGAGTTAACTGATAGGCTTATTTGACTTTGCAATTTTACCCCATTACTTGATTTTGTTTTAAGGGGAAAAAAAGTTATTTCTATTACCATTTGTATTGATGTTAACTTGATCATTATAACATGAATAACAATAGTGGAAGTAATATGACCCCCGTCTCCTGAAAATTCAAGGGATGGGGTAAAAGGGCGAGGTCAGGTAGGCCTAGTATCTGACATCTTGGTGACTAAGCACTTGTGGACCCATCTGCGTGGGTGAAAAGAAGCCTTCCCAGCATGAACAGTTTAATTCATAATTTTTATAAGATCCCTATGATATTTTCTATTTTTAGACGTATTATTTTGTAATTGGATGATAATTTTTAGATAGATTTGGTTGTTTAGTACATACGGATATATATATATATATATATATATATATATATATATATATATATATATATATATATAGAGAGAGAGAGAGAGAGAGAGAGAGAGAGAGAGAGAGAGAGAGAGAGAGAGAGTATAGAGAAATTCATGAATACAGAAGGGATGGGAGATGTTAAATATTAATTTTGTATTAGAAAATTTAACATTCATTTGTTGTGTGGAGGTTTTGATATATATTTTGTATTTTCCTCTGTTTACTTTTCTTTTTCTTTCTTTTTCATTTTCCCTCCCTCTCCCCCTTATTGTGGCACACTGCACAGTATGTGTAAATGACCATCAGTATGTTTATAGACAACTCATTTCTCAATGCTTATGTTTATTTTCAGAATTATGCCTAGAAAAAGGAGTGTGGACAAAGCATGACTACAAGAATAAGTTTGACTGCTCTATAGACATTGTGCCAGATACAGTAGAACGCATCCACACAAATGAAGTCCCAACCGAAGAATTTATCGAGCGTTTCGAGAAGCCTTATAAACCAGTTGTGATTGAGGGGGTCACGGACAACTGGAAAGCACGATACAAGTGGACCTTAGAGGTAGAGCAATGAGCTGCTTATGGTACTACTTGGGAATCTGTTGTTTTGGGATTGGTATTGAGAAGGGATAGAGAATCTGCATGAATTGAATCAATTAAAGGAGAAAAGCATAGTTGGAACAAATTTAATTACATTATTATAATGCAAGATTAGATAACAAAATCTGGCCATTCATTTAATAAAGTGAAAATAATTTCATCATTAACAAATCACTTGGATAATATTATAACCATAATATTATCCATTTCACTTAGTATAGTGAAAATGATAACGACTGAGAAATCACTCTGGATTAATTAAAATAGAATAGTCCTTCAGGAATCTTGGATATATGTTATCTTGTATACCTTTTACAGAGGTTATACAAGAAGTACAGAAATCAGAAATTCAAGTGTGGAGAAGATAATGAAGGTTACAGTGTGAAGATGAAGATGAAGTATTACATTGAGTATATGAAGACAACGGATGATGATAGTCCACTCTATATATTTGATAGCAGTTTTGGTGAGGTGAGAACCCTTTTCTGGGTATTCAGTTCCTGGTTGCTTTAAGTTTGCAAGATCGGTTGAGTAAAGTGTCATTTTGGCCAATTTAATTTTTTTTGTTTGTTTGTTTGAATTTGTTCAACTGATTAATCATTGTATCTTTCTATTTTTTAGAAATACTAGTATACATGATAAATTTCTGACTGATTTTACACATAACTGATGTATCATTTCACTTCCAGCATGTTCGTCGTAAAAAGCTTCTAGAAGATTATGATGTGCCGAAATATTTCCGAGACGATTTATTTAAGTATGCTGGTGAAGATAGACGCCCCCCTTATCGTTGGTTTGTCATGGGCCCTGCACGCTCGGGGACAGGCATCCATATAGACCCTTTAGGAACTAGTGCTTGGAATACGCTTCTTCGCGGTCACAAAAGGTAATCGAGGAGGAGAACTTTAGAAATTGAAATCTATCAGATTGTAGGAAGCCTTGGCAGATTTCTTTCTCAGTAGTCCAGCCTGTTAAGAATTAGTAACTCCATGAACATTGTGGGTACCTATGACAGAAGGGCTAAAATATAAAGACCCAGAGAAAGACCACCACATAGGCTGAAGTTCAAGCAAACCTCTACCTTTAATTATCTGACTTAAACTGGTGCCTTATTTGGCACTAAATCACAAGGAAAGTCTTGCTAAGATAGTGAGATTTGTTAACTATTACATGAAGCATGAAGCACAGGGGCCTTAACAATGCATGATGCATAAATTCATGGATTTGGCAAGTGATTGGGGGCCTGCCTTTACCTTGCACAGATTGTTATCTTGAATAGTGTTGCTTTATATATTATATATGTTTACTACATTAATTTTTCTCTGTATCTTCATGGTCTTAATCTGGATAAGTACCAAGAAAAAGTAAGGAACTAGTCCACTTGACATAACTTCTTGTAGTATATTTATAAAATTACTTGTGACTACCAGATGAAGCTGAAAGATAATGTTCTTTTTATTACATCTTACTTACTTTTATAAAGATTTAGATAACCAGCCCAAGTTGAGTCAGAAGTTGATTTCTAAAATTATTGGTAATGATTAGAATTGATATATAAATTTTTTTTTTTCTTTCTGACATCTTTTCTCTCTCCAACAGATGGTGCATGTTCCCTACAGATACTCCCAAGGAACTTATTAAGGTGACTTCTGCAGAAGGAGGGAAGCAAGTAGATGAAGCTATAACATGGTTCTCCATTATTTATCCCCGTACGAAACTTCCAAGTTGGCCAGAGAAATATAAGCCGGTATGAGATAAATGTTGTTGGCTCCACTGATTACTATGTAGCTTACTTCTTATCAGTCCAGTGACTTTTTTCTTATTTGTAAGAGTAGGTTGAGAATTGCCTAATAAACATAGGTAAAAATGTTGTGTTTTTAGAAAGTGATACAAATAGAAACATGTAAATATATATATTTATGTATGTATATATGTATATACTTTGTCTCTTTCTTTTAAGACTTATGAATGTTAATTTTTTGTTCACTCATATATAACCTATTTATATTTAATTATTTTCAGCTGGAGTTAGTGCAGCATCCTGGTGAAACAGTATTTGTGCCTGGAGGCTGGTGGCATGTTGTCATCAATCTTGACAATACGATCGCCATCACTCAAAACTTTGCCTCGTGCACAAACTTTCACGTTGTGTGGCACAAGACTGTGCGGGGCCGTCCAAAACTTTCCAAGAAGTGGCTTCGAGTCTTAAGGGTAAATTTGGCCAGAGTTCATGAAAACTGTTCCTGTTTATTACAGTCATTTAGGCATTGGTTTGTCTTCAACAGTTATTTAATTTCACATACTTATTGGATTGTATATGT
>NW_028234434.1:9175349-9180349 GCF_977035675.1 Penaeus japonicus
GGCCGTGTGTCATCAATGGAATTTGCTCGCACTGAACAGACTGATGATGGCACTTGGATTGAAGATGAAGATCAGATTGTGAGGCTCAAGTGTGACTACATTATATCTGCATTTGGATCAGGCCTGACAGATGAAGACAGTAAGTAAGGTTCTGATTGGCTATGACTGTTAGATAAAAGATCCAATGGATTATTCTCATTAGCCATTTTTTAAGGAAAAAGATTCTTCCTCCTTAATTAATGCATCTTCTTAGAAGAATACTCAAGGAGATGGACAAGGCCAGTATATATTTCCTATATATTGAAAAGAAATTGAGCAAATAATTATTTTACAGTCAAGTCTGCTCTGGCTCCGGTCAAACTGAATCGTTGGGGCCAGCCTGATGTGGATAACACAACTATGTCAACCAGCGAAGCAGGAGTTTTCTGTGGTGGAGATATTGCTGGTATTGCAGAAACAACTGTTGAAAGTGTCAATGATGGAAAGACTGCTGCCTGGAACATACATAAATATCTTCAGGTAATTTTAGAGCTCTTTAATGACTATTATTACTGTAGGAAATTAAAGACATCTGATTTCTTTTAAAGGTGCCATTTGATTAAAAGAGAAAAATTGTATGAGGTTATGTAGTGGTTCAGTTTCTTCTACTGGCAAGGTGTAAAATACAGATAATCTAACAGCACTTATTGGTTCCCCCTCTCTCCTCCAGTCCCTCCATGGCATATTGATACCAGACAAACCACAGCTACCAAAGTTCTACACTAAGATTGATGAAGTGGATCTCTCAGTCAACATCTGTGGGCTCAAGTAAGTTGTTGTGACTCATTTTACAGTTTTGAGATGCTTTTTGGGTATTGGTAATTGTATTAGTTATGATTTTTTCTTAAGCTTTGCCAGTAATATCATAAATGAACATGCATCAGTTGTTTGTTGTTGTAATTGAGCAATCCTTGAACCTTTGGTCTTGTCCTTTGAAGGTTCCCAAATCCCTTCGGTTTGGCATCCGCCCCACCAACAACTGCCTCAGCAATGATGCGACGAGCCTATGAAGCAGGTTGGGGCTTCTGTGTCACCAAAACTTATGCTCTAGACAAGGTAAATGAGTGGATATTGTGAACTTCATGTGTGAAAAGCTAAGAAATATATTTGCATAAAAACAGTTTTATAAATGAAACAATTTGATGAGTAGAACTGATATTTACAATGGAAACTACAATGTTTACAGGACATGGTAACGAATGTATCACCTAGAATTGTTCGTGGCACAACTTCTGGGCATATCTATGGGCCAGGTCAAGGATCCTTCCTCAATATTGAATTAATCTCAGAGAAAACCTGTGCCTACTGGCTGCAGAGCATCACTGAACTCAAGAGGGATTTCCCAGATAAGGTAAGAATTTATGCACAGAGCATTAGCAGTAGAATAAAGCCTTTCCATACATGTGTGTGTGTGTTTTTTATAATCACAGGTATATTCTGATAATAAAAATCTGATAGACAAAAAGAATATGGTCACTTGACTGCTTTGCTTAGAGTTTAATACATATTCTAAAGCTCCACTTTTTTTTTTCTTTTTTCAGATTCTTATTGCAAGTATTATGTGCAGCTACAATGCAGAGGATTGGACTGAGTTAGCCAAGAAATCAGAAGCGGCAGGGTCTGATGCCCTCGAGCTGAATCTCTCATGTCCTCATGGCATGGGAGAAAGGGGTATGGGACTAGCATGTGGTCAGGTATGATCTTTTTATTTTTACTTACTGGTGTATTTTAGAAATATAGTAACTTAGTATTACCTCAATAATCATGATATGTTTATGCATATCTGCTTTTTTTTATTATATTAATCCATTGCGGATGGGGTGTATGTGCTGTGTTGGACCACCAGACGGGACCTATTTCATTGGTGCAGGCCTGCCAGACGAGAGTGTTGGTAAAACGTGGGAAGGTTGCGCTCTGCCCCATAATTGGTTATGGCAGCATGTTGATGCCCCATCTTCTTGTCCAAAATGCTTATAGCATCAACTTGTTGCCACCTGTTTGCATTGGGTTCAGATACCTTAGTTGCACAAGTGATACAGCTTTAATTTCTGTTAATAACCTAAATGAAATGCCTTGATTATTTGTAATACTGAATCTGCAGGACCCTGAACTAGTGCGCAACATCTGCCGTTGGGTGCGAGCAGCAACAACCATTCCATTTTTTGCCAAGCTGACCCCAAATGTCACAAACATCGTTGCTATTGCAAAGGCTGCATATGAAGGTTAGAATTTTTAGTATTACATAGTAACTCATTAACTGTTTTCATATTGTAAAAAAAAATCAATCCTTCTCTATCAGTGTAGGAAGATGTATGCAAATGATTCTAGACACATGATAGATATCTGAAGTTAAAAGTGTTTAGTTATTGTAATGCATGTTATGATTGTACAGCATCCAAACCCAAGCTCTCCATATAATATGAATAATGATATTGCATTTTAATAACTTCATAATAAATTTGGGTTTTAAAAATAAGTGTTAGCAAAATAGCTCTACTCTAGTTTTTCTATTACTAAACAGGAGGAGCAGATGGTGTAACAGCCACAAATACAGTGTCTGGCTTGATGGGTCTTCGTCCAGATGGCTCTGCTTGGCCATCTATTGGGAAAGAACAGAAAACAACTTATGGTGGAGTGTCTGGTAGGTAAATGAGTGTTTTAGCAGCATGTTTGGTTTTGATCTAACTGATGTGGACTTCTCTTCTATCAATTTATATATGGCTGTAGTTTATACAAATGTTTCATTTTTGGTTGACATGTTTCCTTCTTTAACCCATTCCCGACGGGGGAATTCTAGCCTTGAATGTCCAAATGCCGGGGCGTTCGAATTATTAGGCCTAAATCAATTGAATGGCTGGCACAATACTGTGCCGCCCGGCAACTGGGCTTTTGAATGCGCGGTACACATGCTGTACCACCCGTCCTGTGTGGGTTAAATTTCAGAGAATTTCTTTATTTTGATAAATGTATTTAATTTTCCCCTTCTGCAACAGGTAATGCAATTAGGCCCATTGCATTACGTGCTGTAACAGCTGTTGCTCGTGCTCTCCCTGATTTCCCCATACTGGCCACTGGTGGAATAGATTCTGCAGATGCTGGCTTACAGTTCTTGGTTGGAGGAGCTTCAGCACTGCAAGTAAGTTTCTAAAGTCTGATTCCAGTACTATCAGCTATATACCACATATTATTGTTATCAGAAAGTTCTGAATATGCTATATGTATTTTATTGTATTTGTAGATTTTATGCAGAATGTCTGATTCTGCAAAAGCTTAATAGGCAGTTGAAATTTGGAAAGATTATTAAGCTGAAATATTTATGAAAATGAAACTGAAGGGAGATTCATCATTCAGCATGCTTTACTGTATTTGAACCCCCTAGGTATGCAGCTCCGTTCAGAACCAAGACTTTACCGTGATTGAGGATTACATCCTAGGGTTGAAGGCCTTGCTGTATATGCGCTCTGTTGAGTCTCTGAAGGACTGGATGGGACAGTCGCCTCCTACACCCAAGCATCAGCTTGGCAAACCTCTTGATGCTATAAGTGCAGCCAAGGGAAAAGTATGTTTATTCTAGTCTAGCAATGGCATCCTGCTAATTACATTTTAAAGAAATGAACAATGCATTTCAAAGCAATGAAAATATATTTGTATAAACTTTTCTTCTCTTATATAATAGTATATGAAAACTTTTTATCTGCACCTTTAACCCTTCTCTGATGGGCATTTTTGCAAGTTTAGATGACTTTCATACTGCAATTTTCCTTCTGTGAAATTACAAACTATTTAATCCTTCAGATGTGAATATCTATTATACCAAATACTAATTTAGCATTACTTTGCTATGTATATATATAATGACTCAAACTTTATACCTTAAGTTCAGAAAATGGTAGGAATCACACCTATCTTAAGATGCCCAGCCCAGCTTGAACATCTCAAGATATGGCCCATCTTCTAAGGGTTGATAGGTTCCTCATTATAATTATTTTTTTTATATTACCATCACAGACTCTGCCAAACTTTGGTCCCTATAGAGATGAGAAGGAAAAGAAGATCGCGGAGCACAAAATTGTTGCTGACATACTAGAGCCACAGCCGCCTCTTCGGGTAGATACTCGCCCTAAGTATGGAGTGCCATCTGTTCAAGACCTCATTGGTATAGCATTGCCAATGGTGGGCACATATGGAGAGCTGGACAATAAGCAGCAGAAGGTTGCTCTCATTGATGAGGTAAGTTGAAGGTTGATACAGATGTGAAAAAGAAGAGAAAGAAAGAAAAAAATAATCTTTATCTACATACATATGTATATGTATGTATTTATTAATTATGTAAATATATATGCCTGTGTGGTTGTAGGTGTATTTGGGAGTTCATTACATTCACACATCATGCATAGTTAACATAATCACCATCATCTTTTTAGCCTTCTTAATCTATAGATGGAAAGTATAGATAAGTTCAAACAAGTCTAAATGTTGTGTTAAAAATTTAAAGTTGATAACTTTTACCGAGGAAAGTATATTAAAGCCATTTCTGATATTGAGAACTCATATATAAAATCCTAGGCCTGGTTCTTATACAGTCATGATATACATAGTGCTGTACTGATATTTCTTTCAAACAGGATATGTGCATTAACTGTGGCAAGTGCTACATGACCTGCAATGACTCAGGTTACCAAGCCATCACTTTCAATGAAAAGACTCATCTACCCCATGTCTCTGATGACTGTACTGGATGCACACTTTGTGTTTCTGTCTGCCCCATCATTGACTGTATCAGGTACGTTTAGCAAGGGAAACATGACCTTTGACGTGTGAAAAACTATAAGAAGGTTCTGTTTATCCTTCCTTTCTCATTTTATGAGTTTTATTGACCTTTGTATTGTTAAACTATTAAATATGTCCCTTTCCACAGAATGGTTGAGCGTGATGGTCCATACATTCCCAAGAGAGGTGTC